>NC_141539.1:24325263-24481315 GCF_021556685.1 Rattus norvegicus | reverse complement strand
TTCTGTCTGAAATTTATTTATTATTTTTTTGTTAGTTAGTTAGTTACTAAGGGAAGGTGTACAAAGAAGAATTAGGCAAGAAGACTGTAGATTTCTAATTGATGTTCTGGCCTTTAAATCTGTCTCCACACAAGCTGTGAGCTCCTAAAGAAACACTTTACTCAAGGGTCCATTAGGCAGGAGTGCTGTTTCCTGATAAATGATGCCCTGCCCTTTCAATTCATCTTTCTCAATGTGGCTCTTTATTTAAGAGGAGCAAGTTGGTGTAGGGAAGACTGAAGTTTACTCCTATTACCTCATGTCTAATGGCCCATTTTTAGCATTCATCTTCTTCAAAGTAAGTACTTAGAAAAAAATACTGTTATATATAATGAGAGATTTTAGACCAATGATACTAAATACATTTTCCACTATATTTCTGTTTTTAAAAGATGAGTTGGCTATCAGGTATTTTTATTAGTCCTTGTGACAATGGCTTCAGAGAGATCTTTATGAACTTATTGAATTCCTATATGAAGAATGGTAGAATAGTGAATGACCTGAAGATACCAAGCTAATAACTATACTATTTACACAGACGACCTAGTGCAGTCCCATGTAGGCCCTGTGCTTGCTGCTGCTTCAGTCTCTGTGAACTCATATGCACCTTGCATAGTTTATTCAGAGGCTTTTGCTGTCTGGTGTTCTTCTTTCTCTCTGGGTCTTGCCATCTTCTTCATCCTTTTACATAGGATACTTTGAGCTCAGGTGGGAAGGAATTAATGGTGATATCCCATTTAGACTCTCTCTCTCTCTCTCTCTCTCTCTCTCTCTCTCTCTCTCTCTCTCTCTCTGTGTGTGTGTGTGTGTGTGTGTGTATGCACACATGTGCACATGTGCATGTGATGTGTGGTTGTGAGTCTCTGTATCTGTTCTCATTGGCTGCTGAAGTTAGCATCTTTAATGCAGACTGGATAAGGGACTGATTTATGAGTACAGTAAAGTGAGAATAAGTGGGTCTCTGCCTCATGTTACTACAATTGGGTTTCCTTTCCTCCTGTTAGGTTGCCATGCCTAACTTTGATATGAGAGCTTTTGCTTCATCTTATTTCATTTTATTTGTCGTGCTTGGCTGTTATCTCTTAGCCTGTTCTTCTTTAATGAGAGATAGAAAGGGAGTGGATTTGAAGGAGAGGGGAGGAAGAAATGACCTGGGAGGAATAGAGGGAGACTTTAATCACGATGTATTTTATGATAAAAGAATCTATTTTCAATAAAAGGAGTGATGGAGGGAGGAAAGGAGGAAGAGAGAGAGAGAGAGAGAGAGAGAGAGAGAGAGAGAGAGAGAGAGAGAGAGAGAATACCATCTAGGCTTAGAAAGAACAGTTACATTGCTGTAGTTTGCCAGTCAGTGTGATTTTCACATCAATCATGTTCTCTTCCTTATTTTCATTCATTCGTTTCTCCTTTTACTGAGACATAGGTGACATTAGACAATTGGCTGGACAAAGAAAAAAAGAGAAAGCCTAGCAAGAAAAGGGAGGCAAGCACATGATCAGTGCTGAGTGAATTGTAGCTATCTAAACACATGGAGAAAACCTCTAGAAGCTCATAAGCTATTTGTGGCTAGAAATGAGAAATGATAAGTTCTTTGAGCAAGGCATTTGAAGCTTGTGGATTGTGACTTGTAACAGATGATGATAGGGTTTTTTTTCCTGAAAAAAAGTTCTAAACAGGTTTTATTCCATGGCAAAATGAAAACTAACAGAACACAGGTGTAAGGGGTAGTGGGATGGATGAAAGGGACATTGAATTCTACAGATTCCATGAATTCTTCCTTACTATGCCAAATTAATGTCATGATTAGAAATATTTCATTTCCTGGGGTCTGGGTTAGTTGAGACTCCTGACCTTCATATGGGGTTACTCTCCCTTTTGGCTTCTTCAATACGTCCCCTAATTTAATCATAGGGTTACTTGACTTCTGTCCAATGGTTGGGTGTAAGTATCTGTGTCTGTCTCAGTCAGCCACTAGTCAGGCCTCTCCAGTCAAAGCTGTCCCAGGCTCCTGTCTATAAATACATCATAGCATCAGGAATAGTGTCAAGTCTTGGTGCCCTCCCCCCTTACCCACCCGTGATCCCAAGATGAGTCAGTGTTTGGACCACCTTTCTCTCAGCCTCTTCTTTTTTGTATCTTGTACATTTTGTCTCCATATTGCAATTCTTTTAGACAAGAACAATTCTGGGTCAGATTTACTGTCGATTAGGAGCCCTCCACTTGAGGTTTTGTCTATCTACTGGTGGTGGACTCTTAGAGTTCCCTCTCTCCAATGTTGGGCAATTTGGATAAGGTTACCCACACTGAGTCCTGAGATTCTCTCCACTCCCCAGTCTCTGCTACTTTCTAGAGGGTCCCATCTCCCCTGAGGTTGCTTATTTCTATTCATTCTCTTGGTTCTATGGACTTTCATCCTGTCCCCCATATCTGATCCTGTTCCCCTTTTCCCCTCCCTCAACCCTCTCCCACCCAGGCCCCTCCTTCCTCTGCCTCCTGTGATTATTTCCTACCCCCTTTCTAATGGGATTGAAGCATGCTCACTTTGGCCTTTCTGCTTCTTAAACTTCTGAAGGTCTATAGGTATTCTAGGTATTCTGGGTTTTTTTTTTTTTTGACTACTATCTATCTACTTATCAGTGAGCATATACCATGGATTTTTTGGTGGTCTGAGTTACCTCACTCAGGATGATATTGTCTAGTTATATTAATTTGCCTGCAAAATTTATGATGCCTTCATCTTTAATAGCTGAATAGTATTCCATTGTGTAAATGAACCACATTTTCTGCATCCATTCTTTGGTTGAGAGATGTCTGGGTTGTTTTCAGCTTCTGGGTATTATGATTAAGGAGGCTATGAACATTCATCCTTAATTTGCCCCTTGTTGGTAGGGCATCTTTTGGATATATACCTAGGAGTAGTATAGCTGGGTCTCGAGGTAAAACTATTTCTACGTTTCTAAGAAAATGCCACATTGATATCCAGAGTGGTTGTACTAGTTTGCAATGGAAGAGTGTTCTTTCTCATATCCTTGACAGCATGTGCTGTCATTTAAGTTTTTGATCTTAGCCATTCTGATTTGTCAGGTGGAAGTTCAGCATCATTTTGATTTGCCTTTCTCTGATGACTAAGGACTTTGTACTTCACCACCATTTGAGAATCTTCTATTGTGTATTCTCTGTCTAGCTCTCTAATTTGGTTATTTGGTTTTTTTTTTTTTGAGGGTTAACTTCTTGAATTCTTTATATATTTTGGATATTAGCCCTCTATCAGTTGTAGAGTTAGTGAAGATTTTTTCCCCCAGGGAGCTCCCAGAGACTCAGCCACCAAGAAGGAGCATACATGGGCCAGTCCTAGGCCCATGTGCATATATAGCAAACATCTGCCTGGTCTGGCCTCAGTGGAAGAAGATGGGCTTAATCCTCCAGAGACTTGTGACCAGAGGGAAGGGGGGAGTACCCTCTCTGAGGCAAAGGGAGGAGGTATGGGATGAGGAACTTTAGAAGTAGGGACATAGTAGAGGGCAACAACTGGAATGTAAATAAATAAAATAATTTAAATTAAAAAGACAATATTTAATTTCATTTTTTCATTGTTTAGACTTTGCCCAAAATGATAGTCCTGATTATTACAGCTAAGTATGCACAGTATTCTATTTTCTGCTCTCTTTTATGCCGTATATCATTTGTAGTACTCCAGAAGCATGCCTCCCATTAGTACACTGTCCTGTTCATGTCTCCCAGTAGATCATAATTTTCTATGAAAAAGATGTCAATGCCTTGTTCATACCTGTATTGAGATGTCAAAGCACCTGCTGCATGGGCAAGATGGGCTCTAGGCTGAGAGAATGACTTTGAAGGGCATTTGACAGTCCTGTACAACACCTCTGTTCTACATATATATATCTGATATATATATATGTATATATATATATATATATATATATCTCAGAGGAAACAATAATAAAAATAGGCCAAAATAGAGTCGATCTAATGCAGTATATGCACCCTTTCTTGTATTGCAATAATGCTTGGTATTCTAATATTCTGTCTAGAAGAAAGTTTACAAAACACATCATGTTTCTTATGTGCTAGACTAGCTATGATATGACATGGAGATGCTAAGCTAGCTAGTTGTCTGTATCTGACAATAAAAATGAAAAAATAAAATGATATTAACATTTAATGAGACAAATATTACTTACAATAACATGAAAAAGGAAACTATAACCAAGAAAAATAGGACAGACATTAGTAGAAAGTAAGACTTGATCCTTCATAATGTCATGCTACAAAGAGACTTTTATTCATCTGCTTTAAAGCAAAACAGAATGAAAAATACTTTTAAATTTTTTATTTCATTACTGACAACTAAAAATTACCCCCTTTTATTTGTTAACAGACAGTTGTGTTTACATACAAGTATCATATTGCCCATTTATTATGGATTGTATGTTATAAAGTCATGTTGGTTGTATGTGCTGTAACTATTAAAAATGACAGGGAATGACATGTGATTTCATATTACACAAACATTTTATGTGGTGAATAAAGAATGGCTTAGACTCTAACAAATAAGTCAAATAAAAAATTCATTAATTATATACTAAACACTGAAAATAATATGTGGCTTCTTATTTGTACTTTCTATATAATGGCCTATGTCAATTTCAGAAAAAATGCTCATCCATCAGCTATATTGAGCGATGTAACCAGATTGAAGACAACAGAATAAGAACAACATTGAGATGAAAGCTTTCTTCATTCAGATGCTTTCTCTTTAATGAGAGAAGGAATCAACACAGACACAGATCCAGAAGAAGCTGTGCTGGGCTTCCCAGTGGGACTGAGGTAATGAAGACTAGTTTAAAGGAGTAGCCACTTCCCCTGAGCAAGAAACTACTGTGAATCCATAATAAGGGTAACAAGTTAGCCTGGAATCCCTTTAACGAAATGAAGAATCAATGAAGTTACATAAGATACAAACAGAATGGGTCATGTAACGTAACCTATGTGATCATAACTCTCAGCTGATAACCATGGGAGGAAACCAGTATCTGTAAGTTAATAGATTTCTTTGGATTAGATTAGAAAAACAACAGAAATATAAACCAACTCTGATGAACAAAGTTACCTTTAAAAATATTTTTTCTTATTTTTTTTTCTTGTGTGAGCAAAGAAGGGAAGAGGGGAGGCTCACACTGAATTACACCCAACTTTCCCATGGGTTCAGGAGGTTGAATACAGGTGCTTGGTATTTGTATTTCAACCCCATTTTTGTTGCTACCACATTTGCCCCATACCTAGAAAAGAGTGGGCTTCACCTTTGGCTCACCCTCTGCTTGCTGTCTGACTTACTTGTCATTAAGCCTCTGCCTCTGGAATAAAAAAATGGCACTCCAGTTCTTTATCTATTGTCAAGGACGGTGCCTTAGCTGCAAAGTTTGTGGAATACATTGGTCAATATTTTCCAACTCAATGCTTTTACTCTTGGTTTAAAATAAAATAAAGTAAAGGAGGAAAACCTAAAAAAAAAGCAATTATTCTCAAGCATCTCACACATCTCTTCCATTGTCACTAATGTGACATTGTGAAGTGACTCTGAAATGTATGCCAACAACAAATAAGCAACACTAAAAGTAATTGAATTTTATTAAAACTTAGAAATGCATAAGGCAAACACAATAATTTTGAATACATTCGGAAACACTAGAAGTTGTTATACCATAAAACTATATGACTACTATGCTCAGCTTGAATCATAGAACTGGAAGAGAAAGAAGGAATTAATAAATAAACTCATTTAAGGGCATTAAAATATGTACTTCTTAAAATTTGAAGTTTAAGAAGACACTAAGATAATACGAAGTACATTAGTTCAATTTGTGAGATTATTAGAAAAGGGAAATGGGTTAAAAACAACTGCAATCTTTCAGACTTTACAAAAGGTTTCATATACCTCCAAATAACGATAAAAGTGTGAAATTCCCAACACGTAAAAATGATTAATGTTTGTTGAGTTGGAATTGCTTTTATAACCGTGACTTGGTTACTACACATTGTATACATGCACCGAAATCCCATAATACAGCCAATAAAATACACCCAAACTATGTCTCAATGATGAGAAGGGATCACAAGGGCAAAACATTTATGTGTTTATAGTAAAAGAAGGAAAGGAGAAATGAAGGATATAGCAGACAGAGGCTAGGCGGGAGGGAGAAGTAATGAGGGAGGCTAGGAAAGGGAGGTGGAAAGCAATGGAGGGAGGAAAGGGACAGCAGAGAGGGAGGGAGCAAAGACGTGGGGGTTAATAGTGCTCCTTCTTAAGCCAAAACAATAGAAGCATTTCAATAATGTTGCTTTCATGCTGTCTGGCAGCTTTAATAAAAAGCTAAGCAATTAAACTTAAAATAGGTATATAAATTTCCCCAGAGAAACAAAACCTTAAGACTGATCTGTCAAAAACAATAAAAATAGAACTTTGTCATTCATTCAGGCAGGCCCCAGAGGAAGTTAAATTAAAGCAACAGATGAATGTGTTGCTTTTAGCTGAGAACCTTTCTGATGGTGCTAATTATCCCTTGAACACAGGCTTGGCTTAATGCTAACAGATTGGAGACAAGACTGCCAGGTCCTGAAACTGTGTCTGTACAGGCCCCAGGAATCTGCAGGGTTGAGTGGCTTCCCCGCTCCTGTTTGCTACAGGCCATTTCCAGTACTGAATAGCAGTGGAATCTCAGAGAATGTGCTCTGCCTCCTTCACGATTACAAGTTCTCTGGAAGTGCAAGGTACATCAATTTCCCCCAAAATCATGCACTCCCTTTGGGCTATTTATTGATTGATAAGTAGAGTGCCTAGGCTCCCTTTGGTTTAATAATCCTCTATGAGTTTATTTTGAAAAGCAAATTCAAGAGGGTTCACATCGTAGAGTGTACATTCATGGCTGTCAAAATTATAGAGGGTTGAGCATCAAAATTGTGTGTGTGTGTGTGTGTGTGTGTGTGTGTCTGTGTGTGTGTGTGTGTCTGTGTTGGGTGGCGTGTGCAAATAAATTGAAATAACTTTGCTGTAGTCATGTAGTTGTATTGAAGAGGGTAGATACAGAGAGAGAGATAAGGATGTGAAAATGTTACATGTTTGTTCATCATACCAGAGTTCTCTATGAAAGAAACCGCTAAGTGTTCTTAAAATGAGGCATAGTTACGGTATGCCTGTACCAGGGACAGTGATCTTACCCTAGTCCCGGCCAATTATGCTCACCTGATAGGAATTGAGTGAGAGAGTGTGACGGTAGGCCCCAGATCTCATGACTGCATGGTTTTAGTGGCCTTATACTAATTGCGTAACAAACCTGAAAGTCTAAAATGAGAAGTGCAAGGTATAAAGCTTCTCTGTGAGATGCCAGGCCAGGAGCAGTTCAGGACCTGTATTTCCATCTTAGGAGATGCAGTCCTAAGTGGCGTGAGTGACAAGAAGGTCATTTGTCGTTTGGCTCATTCGCTCATTTGCCCATTAGTCCCATTTGCTACTGTGTTAAATGTTCTTCCACAGACAACTCAATGTATTCTTTTTGTTTGGTTTGATTTGGTTTTGTTTAAAGGTTTTTCACTCTCTTTATAAGCCTATGTCTCAGGGATGAGAGTCTTATATGTATGTGTGAGTGCTACGTTTCATATGGAGGTCAGAAGAGGCCATCAGATTCCTACAGGTAGAATTACAAGGTTTCTGGGATCCCTGCCACTTAGATCCTTGGCCATTCTGAACTCCACGCCTCATGACAGAGAGCAGCAAACACCCTTAACCCAAAAACAGATATACCCACAACATTTGATTTACAACAGATCAAGACACCTCTTAAGACCTTTACAGGGACTAATTTATTCTATCTGTACAATGACTTTTAAAATAGCTAACCCTCATTATCCTTATCATTATCGTAGTTTTACATATTTACAAGAAGAGAAATAAAATACACTAACAGAAGCTGGTAGAGATAACTTCAAAAGCCATAGATAGTAGAGTGGGTGGGAGGAATTTAAATTTAAGTAGTTTGCTGCCTAGCAGCAATGGCTGAAGAGTTAGAAGTTGTAATTTTACTTGATACATTTTTCTTTCTCAATGTGCCTAGTAACTTCCATGCATGAATATGGCTTAATTTCTGCTGCAATGACCTTTACATGATACCTTTTCATTACTGATTTCTTTTGTCGCTCCAATTCCCTCCCCACAACTACATTCTTACAAAGTAGCCAAGTCTGTCTTTTAAGAAATAAGACCTCCTGCACTTCAAATCCTTACAGTTTGTATCAGACTGTCAATAGAGTTTGAGCTCTTTAATCCAGTATTTGAAGCCCCAAACTCCCCCACACACGTTTGTGTGTTAAGCTTCTATTTTTCCCTTCTGTAGATGGGAAAAGAAGAGCTCAGTAGTCCTTACAAATGTCTTGTGCTTGCTCATATTGCAGATCTGATCATATCATAAAAACACGTACAAGACACATCTATGTGTCTTCTTGTTACACAGGAATGCTATTGTGATAGCCAATTTCCAATAAATATATGTTGAATAGCTGACTGAATGTCTGACGAATGAATGAATGGATGGATGGATGGATGGATGGATGGATGGATGGATGAATAGTTCATTAAGCTGCTATGGGGGCTTCCTGTCAATTGGATTTAGCTGGTAATACTGTAGCTATTTTCATGTCTACTATAAATGCCTTATAAAGTGAAAAGAAAGGAAGACAAACCTTGAGGACCAGAGTAAACAAAAGTGACATTTTCAATTGGTTGTTATGGCAAGAATCATACATCTGTAGATATGGATGCTGTCTTAGTTTTACAAAAATAATTTGATGCAGTAATGACTTCAATAGATTTGACAGTCATCAAGTCAACCCTCACAGGCACTGGAAACAAAATGCAAGGCATGAGCCAGTAAGTCATAGATGCCTACATGAAAGCAGGCATTGGATGGACATAACTACTAAATTTCAGGAGGCTCTAGAAATTCAGACAAAGAACATCTGGACAGCAAAAAAAAAAAAAAAAACCCTGTAATTGCTGTTGAGATATGTTATGGTTTTATGTTGTGAAATATGTAGGGATGTTTCAATACTTCAGTAAACACAATATGTATAAGGAAAATTTCAGTTCAAATAATGAAGGGTAGATAAGCAAGAGCTAAATCTGTGGGCATGCAGATGACAACCTGTGAGAATTACAAATGGAAACCCCAGAGGCAGCCCCTCACTGGCAGCTGACTCTTTTGTTGTATTGTTCTGAGTGCTGTGACAGACACTTTGTCTAAACATGACAGTATTTCATCACCTTCGTGAGATTAAAGCTCCCTTTCAAACATTGCTGCCAAGCAATGTTCAAATTTGTCAGCAAAGTAGAAAATTTAATAAAAATCCCTGGAGGTGAGATGCCAATTAGGTCTGCAGATGCCAAGGTTTGCTCTTGAGGTTGGCAAAACAGGGAGTCCACTGGGGCTGATGTAAACAGCAGGCTTCTCAAACACTCCTTTATACTCTTGTCCTGCCAACTTTGGGGGACTGCTCTATGTCCTTCTCTTCCTTCTTGAAGGACGTGAACAAGGAAGGGCTTGCTGCTGATGTGCACAGCATCAAACCAGGTACCTCGAAAGTTCTTTATGGCTTGCTCCTAGCAAACTAGAGTTTCAAAAAACAAACAAACAAACAAACAAAAACAAAAACAAAAAACAAAACAAAAAAACCCACAAACAGGCTTAGAGCATTTATTTGCTGCTTTTACCAGAATTTATAATAGAAAAAATTAGGATCATATGTGTCTGTTGTTTTACATGCAGAAATTTCAGCTTTCAACCATGTTCAATATGTGTGTGTATGTGTGTGTATGTGTTTCCAAGATATAGTTCCTTATATCTTAAGATTTCTTTAATCTTTGACAGCTTTGCTATTTCCAACAGAATCATTATAAATACATCAGTATTAAATCATTAATAGAGTTTGGTGAATCCGTAATACCTCTAATAGTCATTGTTTATTAGATATGCTAAGAGTCAAATATGTGAATAAAACCATGATGGGTTGACATATAATAGAACAATGCCAATACAGAGTCAGTGCGCAGGAGGTGGAGAGAGGAAATCTCCATAGCAGCCTAAGCTGAGGTAGCAAAGGAAAGTATCCTGCAGCATCACAGATACCTCTGAAGATGGCAGAGGTCCGGGGTGACAGTAAAAGGTTAGGAACAAAATATTTTATCTATCTCCCAATTAAAAGCAGTCATGGCATTCAGGCAAAGTATTCTTGGAGGCAAGAGAATAAAGAAAATGGCATTGAACAAGATCCTCACTTCAGCCTAATTATTTTTAAAGGATTTTATATGTAAACTGTGTAGAAAAAATTGTTATAAGTTAATGATCTAGTTAACTAAGATGATGAATTATCTCAGGAAAAAACTCATTTTTCTTCCTTCCTTCCTTCCTTTCTTCTGTTTGTTATTCTTATCATCTCTTTGTTATGCACACATACACACTCATATATGAACTCTATAGTAAAATTTAAACATTAAATGAGGGAATTAGTATTTAATAGTCATGTGGCATATGATTTAAGAGATAAATTTACATTAATTACATACTAGAATGTTAAGTTCAAATTTTTCATAAATATGAAAGTGAAGCTACTTGTGTATCGTGTTTAAAACTTGTATGATGTTAAAACTTGTATGAGCTTAAATATATAGGAAATTTGGCTTCATGTTATCATGCAATGTCTGAAATGAAAGAGGAAGATTTCTGTCCCAAACAGAATAAAGCAATTGTGGAGCAATTTATTCTATAAGACTCTCCTTGGCATATTCATGACCATAATATTCAAAGAATTATAATTTTAATGAGGATCAGTTAAAGAAACTGAAAATGTTGCCCTAGATGAGAGAAGATTTGAGGCTGATAAATTTGTATTTGAGAGATTACCATGTGGATATTTCTATAGGCGAGGTTTTGCTTCCTATAAAAGTAAAAATACCCATTATTTTCAAACTTTATGTTAAGTATACAGAATAAAACACATAGCAACAGTAAATAAAATATATGTCTGTATTTAGGATTTTAGAAGAAAATAATTTCTTGAGATGCAAACATACAAGAAAGACACAAAACAGAGATAAATTAAACATTCAACTACAAAAATTAAAGTCAATTTAATGGTAAAATCTCTACAGTAAAATTACAGCAAGCATCATAGCAGATATAACACTTTTTATACATTTTATATAAATGTGTCATTTATAACACTTTTCACTTGGTTAATATCCAAATGTAAAGGCTGAATTTCCTTAAATCAATATGAAAAATCATAGTGGTCAATGTATGCAATCTATGTGTAAAAGCCTTTTACACTCTCAAAAATTCATGTAGAAAAGTAATATATGAATGATGCTAAATATCAGTGTTAACTCTAAACATTACAGGAATGTGTTATTTCACATTTACATAATTGAAAATTTATAAATTGCTCATTATGGCAGAAGGTGAACAATTGTAAGTAATTTAGTTAGGAGAATTACAGTTTCCTGAATGTATTTGAGAGGGATTTCTACAACTTCCAGTTAAACCAAGAGTACTATGAACCAAGCGTCCAACACCTAGATCTACAGAATCAGAAAACAGACTTAGTGCTATGCTCCTAAGGCAATTGTTTAGAACATCATGGAAATCATGTAAATTCATGAGACAGTTGGAATGATGGACAATCACTCAGTGATTCAATTCAAAGGCATGAACGAGGTAAACATTTTCTATTGGTAAATACTGAAACAAAAGCAGTCATTTGAAACCTAGATGTCTGGTGATAGAGAATTCACATTAAAAAGCAAAACAAATTGTACTTTTGTGGAATCACAGTTGGGTTAGGTGCACAAAAAATGATTAAATCATACTCATTAACTCTATTTATATTTTCCTCTGGGAAGCAAGTTTGGGAAGGGATTTTCAGAGAAAGATAATGAAATATCACATAGTTTATTGTTTTCTTTTTGCAGTAAATTAATTTATGGCCAATATGATAGATTTACAATGGTGAATATAATGATTTACTTATTACTATGCTGATTAATTTTATTCTGAAATCAAACACACTTGTGAATGCATATACATATGATTTATACATAACGTGTATAATCTTAAAGGAACAAAGATAGTTAAATGTCAAGTTACCATTTCGCAGTATTGAAAGGCTGTCAAGAGTAACCAAAGATTAACGTTTTTTTTTTTTAAGTCAAACTTCAAAAAAATAGAGTTAGATGACAAAGTAGCTACAATGATTTTTAGGGAGCAACTATTTCTAGGAAATTCTCATTAAGACAAGACTGATTTGACATTGTTTGTTTCTTGCTTTGGGTTATGATTTTGAGACAGAGTTTTCTTTGGTAAAGCAGTCTAGCTTCAAACTCTTCACTTTCTTGGCGTCTTTAGTAGTGGCATAAGTGTGTTCTGCCACACCTGTCGAAGATGTAAAAATTTTGAAAGATTATCTTAATTATCAATTTATTCCTTAATGTTTTATCTTTCAGTGAGGGGTACAAATAATAATTAACAGTTTACAAGTTTAAAAATAATACCCAACTTATAAAAGGATGAAATATCAAATATTCAAAGAACTACTACCATCTTGGCCTTTTCTTTGCAACCCTTTTTTTTCTTTGCATGACCCTTAGATTGACTCCATCAGCTTCTTTTGGATTTGTGGGTCCCAGGAAGGAAGCTGCATTGTGAGGAAATTGAGAATTTTCCATTTCATCATTTAAATATGGGCAAGCAATCAGATTTGGGATTACTCATCTGTCACTGCTCACTGATTTTATTTGCTTTTTCCTACTCTGAGCCTTTTCAATTCCTCTCTGAACATCTTTGGGAAATATTACTGTGGTACTCAGTCAACCAGGAGAGCTTAGCTAACAAAGAATTGGCTGGTTTTATTCAGAGATGAAAAGCAGGGAGCTGCTTCACTGACTATGATGTGAACCAGTTAGCTAGAATGAATGGTGACTCTGGGCTCATTTCCTGGCTGGGCCCAGGGATGGTCAGGAAATTTCATAGGCTTCGTGGGAGATGATGAATTTCGGTTCAGCAGTTGAGTGAAAAGGTAACAAAGGGAGAAACTATAATCGAGGTTATCTTCATAATCTAGCTATTGTCTTTTCACCCAATTCTTTCCAAATGTTGTTTTTCTGAGTTTTATCTGGGTGGGAAGATTGGAGGAAAAACAAATGAAAGAGTATGAGAATTAAAGGAATGCCTTTTAGGGAAGGCAGATCACAAGAGTCAAATGCCTGGCAGGCATTGCACTAGAACCATGCTAATCAGATCCCCAGTTGGTGGTAAGCCCTAGGGTGGTAGACATCTTTTGTTCTAGAGGGCAGAGAAACATATCCTTAGGAAGACTAATGTTTCATTCTTCCTCTGGACACAAAGCACCAGTTCATCTTTAATCATTCATTGAGCGAAAGGTGTCACTGGAAAGTAGAGAGAGTAGGCAAAATTTAAGAAAATATGTAAAATTAGAGGCAAAAAATAATGTGTCTATTTTTATTGTTTCCTGTCTTCTTTCCTTGGCCATTCAGAGAGTAGCAGGCTAAGAATTAGTGCAAGAGAATGGAAATAAATTTATGCTTGTAGTTTATTATATGAAAGTACCCTTGGGCCATTTGGTAATGGAATGATGGTTATGATTTGTTGTGTATTTTACTATGACATCTCTACCTGGAAACTTTGAAAAATTAAGTTGTTTTATTAGACTGTGGAGAAATGAGTAAAGGAAGATACCCATGAAAGCAATGTTTTTCCCATGGTTCTAAAGGAAATTGTTCATGAAGGAGAACCTAAGATACAGGTTTTCTGACTTTATTTATTTATGTTTGTTTACTTATTTATTTATTTTACATTTTGCTATGCTGAGACATAATCACTAACTTAAAAGTTACATATTTGACAAAATGCATGTTTAGAGGTGCCAGAAAGATAATATAAATGTCTTCACTGGCTGTGTGTAGGCTGATGGGGAACTAGAGAGTAGAGGATTTGCTTGCCACACTCCACTGATTGTTCTAGCCATGCATAAGGAAAATGAGCCATGAATATTTATTAAGGTAAAATGCATTGTTCATTTTATTTCTATATTGGGGGAAAGTCAGACTTAAATTGGTGACAAAAACCAAACCTAAACAAAAAAAAAATTTTCATTCACAACGATAAAAAGTGTAACATGGACTTCTTAGACCAAAAACCATTGAAGAAATATTCTACATGGTAGGATACTGAACATTTTTTTAGGGTACAAGCATTATATTTAGCATGTGCTGTTATACAACTCTCATGAACATGGGATGACTGAACATGGAATAAAAGACAGAATGAACACAAACTGATGGGCAAAGTGGATGAGGAATGTATTTATAGACTAGTGAGCCTTAGGATGATTAAAGGTACAGTGACCTAGCTTTTCCAATTGAGTTATCAGAGTTGAAGGGAAATTTTGGTAGGTATTCTGAGACCACAGCCAGGTCTCCAGTGTATGTTTCTTGCCATTTAAGCAGACTCTACTTAATCTCATGAGATAGCAATATTTTCTAGTTAAACCCAGAACAGCAATGGGAGAACAGTTTTTTCAGCCTCAGTGTTAGGATAAGAGGTCAAGAGAAATTCTGAGACACAGCAATACTGTCAGCTTGATTATTATTTTAATTTCACATAAACTAGCAAGTCAAAGGATTTTGTGCCTCAAC
Source organism: Rattus norvegicus (assembly GCF_021556685.1). NCBI lineage: Eukaryota > Metazoa > Chordata > Mammalia > Rodentia > Muridae > Rattus > Rattus norvegicus. Next base: position 24,466,497 of record NC_141539.1, on the reverse strand, counting down.
TTTTGTATCAAAATTAGCTTTTCTATCAAACCTGTAAAACACAAAGATCTTCTGCAGCTTATTTTCCTCGGCATGTTAAATTCTTCATTATTCTCTTTATCACTGTTAGTTTGTCAGCTAACAAAATGTTCTGCACTGGTCCAGCTCAGTGACTCCTTCCAATCCCTATTAACTCCAAATCATTTCTATCCCATTTCATAGCATACTCTATATCTCGTGAGAAAAAACATTTCTTACCTTTTCAAGAACGTGAGCTCATACATTTTCCAGACACCTTACTACACCATGAATAACTTTCATTTATCACCCAAAGAGAGTCTGCCAGCACAGTGCAAGGTCAAAAATTCTCCAGCTCTCTACATTTAAGCCAAATACAAATTCAGGAAGATATGTATTACGTATCACTGTCTCATGAACAGTGTGAAATCAGGTCATTGATCGTGATGAGAATGGAATTGGGCAAGGCCGTGCTGCTTTATATTTTCAGCACCTTCTCATTTCACAGGACAACAGCAATCATATTATGACATTTCATAATCCCAGACGGCACACTCCTGGAAATTACTGAGATAGGCTTTTCTCTTCAGTTTTCATCGATAAATCTGATTTAAGGATTCATTCCATTTCCTTTTTTCATGAGCAGCTGTGTGCTAGTTAGTGTTCATAACACCCTCCACAGTTTTACTCTTGGTTTGCTTCTTTTCATAAAGACACAATCACAAGGCACTTCGAGAATGGAATTTCATTCTCCTATTGTTGCTGCTGTGTTGCTATGTAAAAATACATTGAAAAGGAATTTTATTTTACTTTCTTAGATTTCATTTTCTTCCCAAAGGCAGTTATCTGTTTTTGATTTTTGTTTTTGGTTTTGTTTTTTTGTTTGTTTGTTTTTTTTGATCAACACATTTCTTCATCAGCTATAATTGCAAAGCATTAAATCAGATTGCCTCCTCTCAATCTTGCTTTGCTTCAATTTTCTTGTGTGTGTCTGTGTCTCTCTGTGTGTGGGCGGGTGAACGATTATGTTTGAAATCTGTACAGTGCTCAGCACTTGGGAAATATTGCTTTAAAATGACTTTTCATCATAATGTACCTTAGCATTGCATGATTATGATAATTCAAAAGCATATAGAGGTACATACTAAATGAGAACTGTTTTCATTAGAGAAGAAAGGTTAAGTACCATATTAAAGCAGATAGCGTTTCCTCATGCAACGTGGCTCTATAGAAAGTGGAGATTTAAGGAAGGTTTCAGGCAAAAGGCAGTGAAGTAAATAGCAGTGCTTAGAAGGCCAATTTATAATGTAAAGCTTATGGAGACATTTTAAAAGCAGGTTGTGAAACCATCAGGGATTGATTGCATCCTTTGACAAATTATATAGATAACTGCAATCCTGCATCTCAACCTAAATGAGAGGTGGAAGTAGACAGCATTAGGACATATCATGGATGATGATTCTGTCTTGATTTACTACAAAAGGAAAACTGTATCGTCTGGTATTGTTGCTTTTGTTTGCAGCATCGCTTCTCGGGCTCATTTAGATAAAACATGAAAGCATTAAGCAAACACTATCCTTTTATCATAATATTTATTTTTCACTGGGACCACTGAGACTTGCATCCATAAAACAATCTTGCTGGCTTAGAGAAATCTACAGATGGCTGTACTCATAAGAAGGATTGCATGGTGATAACAATCTCACTGTAATTTTCTTTGGTTAAATTGGATTATATGCATAGTTTTCAGTCACTCTTATCTTCACGGACAAAATAAAATAATGTACCTTCTGAAGTTCTTGTTTTTGTTTGCACAGTGGACTCACCATAATTTCTCAAAATGATAACATTTTCTGGATACCACTTAAATCAAACAAACTCCATGAAGGCTTCCCAAAACAGCAGCCTCTTCTACACAGTCCTATTTGTATCATCACTGGTAACTACTTAACCATTTTTCAACGTCTTTGGTTCATGTTACTAGGTAAACATCAATTGCAATTCTGGTACCAGAGGGTATTTCTATACCTAGAATTCTTGTGTCAAAAGCTGACCTTCCAAACATCAGACACGTTAAAGTTTTAAGTTCATCTTTGACAGACAATATCATCTACAGTTTGGTGGTTGCTGTAGATGACATGGTCTGCAACATAGGTTATAAATTTTTAAATATTTACTTACAATTTTATTTTTGAAGGTTCTGAAAGAGAATTATTATACTGATTTTTGGTTTGTTTGTTTCTTTAGTGATTCCATTTCCTGAGGGTCTCCACTGAAACTCTTCCAAGTATGCAACCTCATTAGAGACATTTTGTTTTCCTATTTTTTTTAATTTTTTATACATTTATTAATTTATTTTGCTTGGCTTTGCTTTACAGCTCCTATAAATATTTGAAGCCTCCACAGTTGACCCTAAGATGAAACCTATGCTTTTATGCACTCCAGTCCTCGGGCTAACATTTCTTATTTGCATTTTTCATTTAAACAGTTTTATTTCTTCATATTTCATTCATTCAGAAGTTAATATTCTGATTGTCACAATTTAGTTTACCTCAGAGGTTTATTATTGTATCTTTCAAATATTTCTACTTACAAGCCACATCATGAACTGAAATGTAACAATTTAAAAATAAAGGAAATATGCCAAAAAATGTTCTCTTCAAAACTTACTCTTTAGTCTTTTGGTTCGCCAATAAAATCACTGTGTTTTTATGCTTATTACTTAATAAATACAGTTGTAGGATCCTTGGGCACGTTTTAATTAAGTTCTGTTATTCAGGAGGCTGAAGAGATGGTTCAGAGGTTAAGAACACTAGTTGCTCTTGCAGAGGACCCACGTTTGGGTCTCCATCACCCACATGGCCTTTTATAATAACCTGCAGATCCAATTCCAAGAAATGTGATGTCCTTTTTTGGCTTCTGTGGGCTTTTGTACACATAATGGACCTAAACCTGGTCAAGCAAACACATAAGTAACTAACTAACTAAATAAGTAACATTTTTAAAAGCCATGATTCTATGCTCTAGGTTTCTCAGGACACTATTCTAACCAGTATGTATGGATTTATCCTAGCTGATGGTTTTTTGGGGGAAGAAATTTTAGTGACCTTAGCTACTGTTACACCATTAGTCTTAGCAGAACCTAGTATATATTTCAGCACAGTAGTACTTATGTCTAATACAATGTACAGTTTTGGAAGGTAAATTGGGCCATGAATAGGAAGTAAGATGTAGCAGTTAGAAAATTAGTACACTGAAGAAGTGTATATGGAAGAAGAAATGACACCAAAGTAAATTCAAAGAACATAATATATATACATATATGTGTGTGTGTAATAAAGTAATTTATTTGTCAAATATACATATATAATAAATTACTTTCTTTTATATATAACTAACTCTGCTAAATAGAAGGAAATGTGCTTTGTATAAGATTATTAAGACAATACATAAAGCATAAAGCATAAAGGAGGGCTTTAACTGACAAGTTGGCATTTTATTTGAGCCACTCTCTAAGTCTGCTCATACTAAGATAGGGTCAGAGTCCTTCAATAGATAAGTGGATAATGAAAATAATAATAGTAACATAATGAGATGCTACTCTATACAGATATAAAGAAAAAAGGATCATAACGTATGCAGGTAAATGAGTAGACATACAAAGGACTATATTAAGTAAAAGAACCCACACTCAGAAAGACAAATGCCACATATTCCCTTTCAGCCACAGTGCATACTTCAGCTATAAATGTATCTACCTCATCAAAGAAACTTGTATTTACCTGAAGTACAAACAGACTACATCAGAAAAACAGAAAAGGACTTAATGTGGAAATCAAGTGATCATGAGAACCCAGCTTCAATGGCTATATCTACATCAAAATTCTGTGTCTATGGATCATGGGACATCCTGAAAGATGGTAGGAAAAGACCACCAGAGCCTGACTACCAGGAAGTCACTATAAAATAAACTTTCCTACAAATGGCTACATAAGCATGGATAAATGATGACAATGTCAATGGACAAGTTAACAAATATTAAAGCGAATATTTCTCAGGCCCCAACTCTAGATAAAGAACTAGAGTTAAATCATGGCAGTGGGAAGGAGAAGGAACCTCTCCCAGGACTGAGATGCCTTAAAGTTGTCCAATACAGAATGGTCATCCCTAAAATCATATGCACACTGTCAATAAAAATCGACTCAGCAATCTGTATTGATTCAAACTTTTACATATAAATATAAAGATACATATTTATATAATAATAATAACTAAATTTTAAAAAGATTATATACTTGATAGTGACACAGTAGTTGTTTGAGGGAGGGCAACTGGTAGGGTCTGGAGGAAGATATAGGAAAAGAGAAAAGGATATAATTCTATTTCAATTAAAGTCAAATAAAAACACAGTATATACAGCACTATTTTGAGGATTTCAGACAAAGTTTCTATTTTGTTTTCTTATTTTGTAATCAATGTCTAAGGTCCAGAAGATTTATTACAGGGTATTATAAATATTACAAAGTATTGAAGGCATTCAAAGTACTTAAAATTTTATTCTGCCAGCAATGAGTTGACATGGAAAAATATTGAGAAAAGAGATCAAGATTACTATCTTATGTTTTATTTGGAGAAGAAAAACTGATTGTGGGAATATAGTCTTAGAGAAAATTAGGTATAGTGGGGCAGAATAAAGATGAGATGTGGACAATGAATAAAATGAGAGCTAAAGGGGAATCATTACATAAAATCCTGAAAGTCTGGGAAAAGTCCATACAAGTGCATCCTAGTGGGACACCCTGTCCATATCCTCAGCATGTGGAAGATAAGACAAGGAATCCCCAGAGCAATCTACCTAGCTTGACTACCTGTGGGGAATTCAAGAGTAATGATGGAGAGAACCAAAAGTATCCCTGAAAGTAACCAACAAATGTGTCTAGAAACATGGAGCACTCAAGTTGATGGACAAGATTACCAAATTCCAATTTCTGGGGCCACTTAGAATTAGACAGTATAAAATTAGACCCAGGGGCTGGGGATTTAGCTCAGTGGTAGAGCACTTACCTAGGAAGCGCAAGGCCCTGGGTTCGGTCCCCAGCTCCGAAAAAAAGAACCAAAAAAAAAAAAAATTAGACCCAAATAGAGTTCAGACCTGGAGTAAAGAAAAAATATGAAGATGGGTAACTGGGAAACTGTCTAAGCAAGTGCATAATTATTCATGTCATGGAAGCAATTGGTCTTCTCTTTGGAAATCTTCTCCACTTAAAAGTTGAATAGAAAAGGAGTCATAGAAGTAATCACATAACAAGTGGCAGAAGGTATGACTGTCTTCAGCAAATGAATACAACTAATTTACCTCCTAATTTACTTATCTTCAATTGATAAATCATTACAAATCTACATTTATGTATATGTTTATATATACAGAAATTAAGGAGTTGACTATGTGGTAGGAAAATATGCATTGGTCTACATAGATTTGTACTTGCTCCTGACCCAATCCATTCTCTCAGTTCCTCTGTTGATCTTGGACTGGTAATGTTCAGAGATGAAGTTCATGCTCTTCAATCAAAGAGAATTCAGAGTGACATCAGAAGAATCTGATCACAATAAGAGAAAGTGGACAGATAAAGGGTTCTGGCCTCCTTTAATAAGAGAAACAGAGAATGATTTCTGTTCCTTTTTTTTCTTTTTCTTTTTCTTAAATGTTTTAATAGATATATTTCTTTAATTACATTTCAAATGAAAGAGCGTACCCCTAAACGGGGAGCCGCGTCTCTCGCTCCGATCGCGGGGTGGGGTGCCCCCAGGAATCACGAGTAGCCATTCTTGATGTAACAGCAAGAGGTAGCTTTATTAACGAGATCCCGGGTCTTAGCGGGATCTCGGGTCGACACGTATCTCACACAGGAGACAGAGGAATCGACCCCGAGCTTCCAAACTCGGGGGTTTACATAGGGGAGGTAAGGGGCATTCGCGCGGTTACACATGATTGGTCAATTCAAAAGGTGCACGGTTACTTTCGGCGCGAAATGACATCAGCAAGGAGTATGTGTTATCTAGCAGCTCGGCAGGCAGGTAGGGTGGCTCATCTCACTCAGGGGGGTGAAGAAAGGGGAGGGGGTGGCTACAGATGATCAATGACCTTGGGGCTGATAGCTGGTTTGGCAAGTCCTGTCTCTGGCTCTCCCTCAGGCACGTCTGGCCCTGCACATCCGGACTCTGACAATGAGCAACCTTTATGAAACTCTAGTTCTGCACATCCGGGCTCTGACAATGAGTAACCTTTATGAAACTCTAGTTCTACACAAACACAATTCCCCTTCCCAGTTTCCTGTCCATCGGCCCCCATTCCCTCCCTTCCCTCTCCCCCATACGAATAATCCCCCTATACATCCCCCTTATTGCCCCCCATATTCCCCTGCACTGGGGGTCCAACCTTGTCAGAACCAACGGCTTCCCCTTCCCCTGGTGCCCCAACAAGGCTATTCTCTGCTACATAAGCAGTTGGAGCCCTGGGTCAGTCTATGTATAGTCTTTGGGTAGTGGCTTAGTCCCTGGAAGCTCTGGTTGGTTGGCATTGTTGTTTTTATCGGGTTGCAAGCTCCTACATCTGATAGAGGGCTAATATCCAAAACATACAAAGAACTCAAGAAGTTGGACTCCAGAGAGCCAAATAACACTATTAAAAATGGGGTACAGAGCTAAACAAAACAATCTCATCTGAGGATTATCAAATGACCCAAAAGCACCTAAGGAAATGTTCAACATCTTTCATTATCACGGAAATTCAAATCAAAACAACCCTGACATTCCACCTCACACCAGTGAGAATGGCTAAGATCAAAAACTCAGGTGACAGCAGATGCTGGCGAGGATGTGGAGAAAGAGGAACACTCCTCCATTGTTGGTGGGATTGCAGACAGGTACAACCATTCTGGAAATCAGTCTGGAGGTTCCTCAGAAAATTGTACATTCTACTACCGGAGGACTTAGCTATACCTCTTTTGGGCATATACCCAAAAGATGCTCCAACATACAACAAAGACACATGCTCCACTATGTTCATAGCAGCCTTATTTATAATAGCTAGAAGCTGGAAAGAACCCAGATACCCTTCAACAGAGGAATGGACTCAAAAAAATGTGATACATCTACACAATGGAGTACTACTCGGCTATCAAGAACAATGACTTCATGAAATTCGTTAGCAAATGGAATAAACTAGAAAATATCATCCTGAGTGAGGTTACTCAATCACAGAAAAACACACTTGGTATGCACTCATTGATAAATGGATATTAACCAAACAGCTCTAATTACTCAAGATGTAATCTACAGACCACAGGAAGCTCAAGAAGAAGGATAACCAAAACGTGCATGTCCCCACTCCTTCTTAAAAGGGGGAAAATATCCATAGGAGGGGATATGGAAACAAAGTTTAGAACAGCGACTCAAGGAATGGCCACTCAAAGCCTGACCCACATGTGGCCCACATATATACAGCCACCAAACCTAGATAAGATTGATGAAGCTAGAAAATGCGTGCTGAAAGGGAGCGGATATAGATCTCTCCTGAGAGACGCATCCAGAGCATGTCTAATAGAGAGGTCAATGCTAGCAGCAACCCAGCGAACTGAGAGTAAGACCCCTTGTGGGGAATTAGAGGAAGGACTGAGAGAATGATTTCTCTTCATCTTACACCTTTTTATATAACTTGTCATCAACAGACAAAATCACTGCAGAAAGAAGGGAAAGTGAGCACAATGTCCCACCCCTAATCAAGAAGCCACTCACAATTGATAGCTACCAGTGGAGAAAAACAGTTTTCTTCAACAGAGTGACACTGGGGGTATTAACCACAAGCCTGGCCAAAGCTCTATGCTCGGGGATAAATGGTCAACACAAAACAGACTCCATGATATTGCTTTGTTTTGTGTTGTTGTTGTGTAAATTTGTTTATTTATTTTATTGGTTATTTTGTTTATTTACGTTTCAAATGTTATCCTCCTTCCTGATTTCCCTCTGAGAGCATCCCATCCCACCTCATCCCCCTTTCTCTATGAGAGTGCTCCCCCACCCACCCACCCACTTCTGCACCACTGCCCTACAATGGGGCATCAATCCTTCACAAGAGCCAGGGCTTCCCCTCCAATTGATGACAGACAAGGCCATCTTCTGCTGTATAAGCAGCTGGAGCCATGTGTATTCTTTTGGTTTAGTCCCTGGGAGCTCTGGGGGATCTGTTTGGTTGATTTTGTTGTTCTCCCTATTGGGATACAAACCACTTTAGATTCTTCAGTCCTTTCTCTAACTCCTTCTTTAGGGTTCCCATGCTGAGTCTGATTTTTGGATGCAAGCATCTACATCTGTATTTGTAAGGCTCTGACAGAGCTCTCAGGAGACATCCAGACCAGGCTCCTATCAGCAAGTATTTCTTGGCATCAGCAATAGTGACTGGGTTTGGTGCTTGCATATGGGATGGATCCCCAAGTGGGACATTCTCTGGATGGCCTTTCCTTTAGTCTTTGCTCCACTCTTTGTCTCTGCATTTCCTTTAGACCGGAACAATACTGGGTTAAAATTTCCGAAGGGTGGGTGGTCCCATTCCTCAACCAGGGGCCATGCCTAATCTCTGGATGTGGTCTCTAAAGGTTCTACCTCTCCTTTGTTGGGTTTTTCCGCTAATGTCATGCCAGTGGGGTACTGGAAGATGCTTGTTTTCCTAGCATCTGGGACTTTCTGGTGGTTACCCCGTTCTCAATCCCCCATTGCTACACTCCTCTGTTCAATTTTCTGACCCTCTGTACATCTCTCCCCTCTTCTCCCACACCTAATCCTGCCCTCCTTTCTTCTTCTACCTATCCCCTCTTCCTCCCAAGTCCTTCCCACCCTCAACCTCCAGTAATTATTTTGCCCTGCTTTTTAAGTAGGACTAAGACCAACCTTCATGTGGTCTGTAAGTTTTATCATGGGTATTCCGAGCTTCGGAGGTAATATCTACTTATCAGTAAATACATACCATGTGTCTTCTTTTGTCACTGTGTGACCTCACTCATCATGATATTTTCTAGTGCCATCCATTTGCCTGTAACCCAGATGTCCCTCAACAGGAGAATGGATACAGAAAATGTGGTACATTTACAAAATAGAATACTACTCAGCCATTGTTTATTTATTTTTAAGAGAGAAAAAGTACTACAAAAATTTTAAGCAGGAAAAAGAAAACTGAAAGCACAACATATATTTTTAAAAAATATTCTATGTTTCTAAACTTTAAATAAAGCAACCATTTCTAGCAGAGACTTTCATGACAGCATTCCTGGTGCTCTGGCTTTTATAATCTTTCTGTCACTTTTCCTGTGAAAAAAGTCACAGATAGTTGTACTTAGATTAGTCTGCATATATATACTATACATATACAAACACACACACACACACACACACACACACACACACACACACACACACGTGCTAGTGGAAGACTGACTTCCGGGCACTTAGGGTGAGGGTCTTAAAGCCCATGCCCACAGTTACACACCTATTCCCACAAGGCTACACTTCCAAATAGTGCTTCTCCATTAGCCAAGAATATTCAAACCATGACACAGTGATAATAATAAAAAGAAGCTATGAATTTGAGAATGGAAGGGTTTGGAAGGGAATGGAGCAAGTCTACTTTAGAAAGGCAGGAGGAAGGATAAGGATTGGAGAAGTGATATTCCATTTTCATTTAAATGTATTTAAAATAAACTTATATAATATAAAACATTGAAAATTTGTTCAATGACATGCAAGAATCACACTAAACAACTACTTAGAGAATATATTGGATTATATTTTATGATATTTTTAAAAATTAAATTTAAGAAATCCTTGCATTTCTTATAAAATTTAGGTAGAATAACTTTATTTTGAGAAATCATGTTTCATACTACCTAATGATCAAATGCCTTTAAGTATATAAAAACATTCTGATAATGGAAAAATGCTAGTAATCCCTTTGTTATCATTTATTTTGATCACTTTATTTAATGCCACTTTCTAAAGAGATTTTAAAAATAAAAAAATAATGAGGTATAAGGAATATTTAAAGCCTCACTTATACTTTAGCTCAACTTGGATGTAAGTATTTCAATGAGTTGTGTTCTTACACAGATGAAAACATGGAGGGAGTACAGACAAAAGCATAAGTTATACATTATATCCTATTAATTGAGTTCTTTGTCAATTTTTGACTTATAAGTAACTTTCTGGTACACACTGTAAGTGCATATTTTCGTGAGGCAAGACTTTGTTTTCAATGCATGTAAACTAATTGTTGAGTAGGCCTTGTAGAGAACAGAGAAACCTAGAATCTGGGAACAAAGGGAAACGCATCAACTTGGTAAAGAAGAGGCAGGGACAGTGGGCAGAAACATGCTGAGACATGGTCTCAGAACATTACTATTCCCTGGGACATTAGTTAAATACTGTCTAAGAACCATTCCAGCTCTCCAAATCCAGGGACTCCAACATGACAATGCAAGAAATTAAACAAAACCCCAAAAACCAAAACTAAAATAACAACAATAATAACAACAAAACAGAATACTTCAGGAAAACAAACAAAAAAACCTAAAGCAGAACAATTACTGCTTATGTCAGTCTTGGAACATCAATACCCTTTCCTGAAAAACTAAGACATTATGTTTTTTACCTTGACCATTTTCAAGGAGACATGCTTGAAACTGCTGTTACAGAACTAATGGTACACACAGGAAAATTAAGAGATTTATTCTTTCATTGATGCGACTAATAATGGCTACAGAATGTTATAATACTGCCTGCTGAGGAAATGTTTAAATAGGATGTGGCTTCCAGCTATTTTTTCTTTTATTGTCCATGAAACATATTTTGAAGAGAGCAATGGACAGATATTCAGATATGTGATACTGAAAAAAAAGATGACATTCAATATTATCATCCTATTAAAATTACTCAAGAATAAAACAACGTCTTCTGTACAGGGATTTGAGTCATGGCTGTTCAGCCCATCATATTTGTATATGCACGTGGTGAGTCTTGGATTTAGGTCTTGTCAAACAGGAAGGAGAATGAGAGAACTTATTTGAGTGTCACATCTTTAGAGGCCAATTCTCACATGACAAAATCATATAATTCCTGAAGCCAATGCAATCTGACCATGATCATGAGAGTGGAGGAATATTGAATTGGCAACCTCACAGTTACTTTTATTCTCAGAAATATGGAGATTAGAACATATTACACGTTCAGTAATAATAGGCCAAAATGTTTTCCTAATTCTATTTTTGTATATTACAGATTTGAATGATCCTGGTTTTGTTTTTTTTTTTTTTTTTTTTTTTTTTTTTTTGCTGGGGTTGTTTGTTTGTTTGTCTTTGTTTTTGTTTATTTCTTAAAGCTTTCTAGAAAACAACATAAATTTCTCCTGTACTCTTTCAAATTTTTTTGGACTCCTTTGTTTTCCTATTCCGTTCCATTTTCTTTTCTTACTTTTTATTATCCACTATAGAATACATACTCAACAGTGTTAGATCAGTTCATGTCTTAGGAACTTACCATTTTGTTAACAGATAATAATCCATGATCACCCCTGACTGTATAGCTAAGCTTTTGTGACAAGCAGACAAAAGTAACACAAGAAAGTAAAAGAAATCCATACAAACATACATCACTAACCTCGTTTTCTCAGGAGGAGGTAGCAAGTCTGGTACCTACAATGTTATAAGCCCCTCTCTGGATGCACACAGAAGGAAGAATTTTCTTCCTTTTCTTAATAATCCCAAAGTAAACATCTGCCAACCAACCAAACAGAAACCAAACAAAATCTGTCCATTTTATCTGAAATTAATTTTCAAAATTACATATAATGACAAAAAAATGTGAAACAGTAATTTCAGCCATATTGGTTTGATCAATAATATCTATTTCATTCTAAAACAAAGTTATGTGATACACACACATACACACACACACACACAAACACGCACGCACACATACACACACACCACACTCACGCACAGACAAGTACACATACGTGCATATTCCATTAAGCTTTCCTCATCCAAACCCGCAAATATTATTAACAGCAATTCAAGTTTAGAATATAATCAGCCAATGTCTAGAATTTGTTAAATTCTTCATGTGCTACATAGAAATTGAACTATTAAGAAAATAAGATTGGTAGCCTTTTGAGTTGCTGGCTTCTACTAATGATTTAGTAGAGTCTTAAAATTTATGTATTTAAAATTACTCCTTACATTTTTCCATATTCGCTGATGATTATTGTAAATCTACAGGAGTACATCAAAAAGATGCTAAAACAGTACAAGTGAAAGAAATGGCCCAGGAGATACTACTTGGCAAAATTCCAGGTAATTGTTGAAACAGATCCTATTATGCAAAGGTAAAAGAATTCATATTAGTATTTATTTATCTCTGGTTAGATACTTACTTTGAAAAGTTTTCATAGTTGCTTTTCCTCAACAATGTATTGTCTAAAGTTGGTTTCTGTTTTCTGATTGCATCTTCTAGGCATAAAAGCTGAGGGGAACAGAGAAGGATATGATCGTATTGGATGATCAGACATTACAATGTCCCAAATAAGAATATAAAAGCACATTTAAGGATGTTTGCCAACAGTCTAAGTAAGGTATGCCATCTTGTTGCAAAAAGAATGAGCAGTTCATTCTTGAAAAAAAAAACAGGATTCTTTTCACATTGTGTTTCTCTGTAGGACAGTGTTACCACCAACTGTGGAGTTGAAAGTAATTGATGTTGTGTTTTAGTAATTTTAGTGACACATAATTATCTCTTAATTTCCACAACATCTAAATGAGTGCATACTGCAATTAATTGTACCCTGTGGCCATTTAGTTACAACACACACACCCTCTGATTGTCTGTGGAATGAAAATCGTTGATATAAGCTTTCATGCAGAAACTAGCAGGCTCAAGGGGAGTCAGGGCAGAGAGCATTGAAGGTCCTCAGGCACTTACCTGCAACATGTTGTGGGCAGATCACTTCTCACTTCTAATTTCCAATTCTGCTGGCTGCCCTGTGTGAATAAAGGTGCCTCTCTCCTCCCCATCATACTCTGAAATCCCATCCAATTCTCCTCCAAGAAGTGTACAAACAGCTTAAATTTTGGGGTACGGCATCATAGGAAGGCAAACAAGTAAAGTCATCAACAGGTGAGCAGAAGGTTTCTCAATGGCGTCTGCCCCACTGGCTAGCAAGTCAACTTTGGACAACTCACTTCCCTTTTCCCCTTTGAAATGTGGACATTTCACGAGTTCTTGTTTGATTTCTTATCTTTCTCTAAAACATGGACATGTACATAAATTAGTGCTCTGAATGTTTTCCAAAAATTCTCTGCTCCTTTAAGCATCATATATGTATATGGTGTCTGTGTGTGTAGTGTAGTGTATGTGTATGTATATATATGATTGTCACTAAGAAAAACTTATTAGTCATGTGACTGAATTAAACAATTTTCTCTAAAGAACTCATGGTAAAGCTTCCACATCCTGTTTGTGACCTGTCCATGAAGCTGACTACTAATCTTAAAATATCCCGCCAATGTTCAGGTTTTCTTTTATTCTTTTGTGCACAGACTTTTGCATTTTGAAAAAAAATCACTCAGTCATAACTGATAAAAGATTGGAATGGTCCTAGAATTTCCAGTGTGTCCTCAGGTGCTGTATATGATAAGGCTGAATTGGAATGCGCTTTAAGAGACTATTCTTACGTTAGGTCTTATGGGTGAGTGCGTTATGTCACTGTGATTTATAGTCACCCAGCCTTGCCTGCAGAGAGCATAGGTTTTTAGAGGATCTGCAGACTTGTTTTGGGGAATTGGTTTAGGTCTGCTAATTGGAAATTGTCACAATGCATTCTCTGGTCCCATGAGGATTTACAAGGCTTACTTTACCAAACAGCCATGAAGTCTGATAATGTCGCCAGTGCACACATTACCACTCATAATTTCTCAATTGGATAATTTGACCGAAGGTACTGCAAAGTTGAGTAGCTTTCTTGGACATGGACCCCTCAGAGTAATTATATAGGATAGAAAAAATGACTGCAAATATATCAGATAGTTTTGAACCTGAGAAAACTCAATTACCCAGTATTTCCAAAGTCACCAAATATATTGTCTTGAACAAGTTATACTCTAAGGCAGGATTTGGTAAAGTATGAGTGTGATAATAAATGCTTCTTTCATAGACTTCTGTATTACATTGTCATTTTCCTTTCTTAAATTTATAGTTGAATTTATTTATTTTGCATGCCTGTGCATTTGTGTGCATGTGGGCATGTGTGGGAGCTAGAGGGCATTCCCCACATTTCTACATGTGTGGAAGCAAAAGGGCATTTTATGGGAACTGGTTCTCTGTTTTTACCACATGAGTCTTAGGGAACAAATTCCAGGTTTGGGAGCTGAGTCATTTCAATGATCCCATGTACTATAATGATTTCTATAGCAACTATTCAACTCAGTCTGAATATATCATTAAGTATTACACATTCAGAAATGCACCAACATTTGTATGTGACTTTGTCTAGTTAAATAGACAATAGTCAGAGAAAGCCAAAAGTACTAAAATATACTCTGGTCGTTGACTTTGTCATTTGACTTACAGTGAAAGCTGAAAATGGAGATATATATCAAATAAAGGTAAGTTAAGTCAAACAGAAGACAATATGAATATATGCATATATACTTTTGATAAGTATAATGAAATAAGCAAGAAATCAGCAGGGCAAGTTTCTGAGGGCAGAAGTGTTTCTGAGGACTTCAGTGAGGAGAAATGGTTTCTGAAGGATGTTCCTAATAAAAACTCAACTTAGACACTTCACAGTGAGTGGGTGACTATATTTTGTAATTCAAGTGATCTCTAAAATATGACCTTAAATTACTCCTTGACCCTATAATTATTCCCAGGCAAGGTAAAGACACCCAAGAGTGGGAGGTACATTCTCTGCCAAATGCATGTCTTTGGGGCTCTGTTAGTTTAGTTCTGTGACTCTAATAGTCTTACTAAAATATGCCATATAAACAAAGGCTTCCAGACTGACCAAACTGTAATTGATTTGAAATGTTTGTAAATAATCTCATATAGATAACTAGTGTAAGAACTCTACTATATTTCTTTTTCTTTTGAACTTGCTTTGTCATTGCCATTAAATGATCTAGACACTCATCTAGGATAGTATCCTTGTCATTCTTTCTTTCTCCATTTTTTCTTTTTTTTATAAATTGGTTATTTTATGTATTTACATTTCAAATGTTATTATTTTTCTCCTCCCTCATTCCCCCTCTCTCCTCCCCCTGCTTCTCTGAAGATGCTCAAACTCCCACCTACCACACTGGCATTCCTGTACACTGGAGAAACAAGCCTTCACAGAACCAAGGGCTCCTCCTCCTATTGAGGTCAGACAATTCCATCCTTTGCTACATATGCAGCTGGAGTCATGGGTCCCTCCATGTGTACTCTTTGGTTGGCGGTTTAGTCCCAGGGAGCTCTCGGGTGTCTGATTGATTGATATTGTTCTTCTTATAGGGTTGCAAACCCTTTCAGCTCCTTCAGTCCTTTCTCTAACTCCTCCATTGCAGTCCCCATGCTCAGTGTTATGATTACCTGCAAGCATCCTCATCTGTATCAGTAAGGCTCTGGCTGAGCCTCTCAGGAGACATCCATAGCAGGGTCCTGTCCGCAAGCACTTCTTGGCATCAGCAATAGTGACTGGGTTTGGTGCCTGTATATGGGATGGATCCCCAGGTGGGGCAGTCTCTGGATGACCTTTCATTCAATCCCTGCTCCACTCTTTGTCATTGTATTTCCAACTGTGAGTATTTTCCCCCCTTCTAAGAAGGACAGAAGCATCCAATGCCCTTGTCAACCTTATGCTCCTGTGCTTACCTGAAATAGAAACTAGATTCACAGCTCAGCAAGCTGGTGCATACCAGTTATCTAAGCAGTCATGTATTGGAGGCTGGTTCAGGTGTTCAAGATTACTTAGGATTATCTAATTCCTAATATTAAATTTTCAAAGCCTTGTTTGGACTATTCTGAGAACCTATCTCAAAACAAATGAGAAAAATCATAAAAGTAATGTGATTAGAAAACAATGTTATCAATAACATATACCCACCTTGCCTCCTTTTCTAAACTACATCAGTGTCATTGTCATGTTTTCTGTCTTGTCTTGTTTTCTGCTGTCTCCAGGATTGGACTCAGTCATCTGATACACTAGGCAATGCTCACCCATTGAGCTACATTGCATCATCTGAACCTGATTGTTTTCCTTCACCATTTATCTTCAGCATGTGAGTTTGCAGTTTCTCAAGCCTGCTCTAGTCAGTTCATGCAACTGCAGTTGACCTTGTAATGGGCTTGGCAGGAAGGTGAGCAGATAAGCATCATTATGCAAACAAGTTTAATAACATACCTGAATGCTTCCTTTCACTATTTCTCTTCAGCTGCTATCATGGGAACACACACATAGCCATAAGGGGTGGAGCCAAATTTTTTGGATTAACAGGGGCTCCCTGTATTGGCTATGAGCCAGCTTACATCACACTTGGAAGTTGGCGTAGCACAAATGGACCCAATGAAAGCCACCAATTATTTTAAAAATTAGTAATGGCTCTCCCTTTTGTTCTACTGAAGTAAAAGTGATTTATTAGATAGCATGAAGAAGGAATGGTATAAACAATATTGACACAATCTATTATGTACAAACAAAAGATGCCAGTTACACAACACACTAATAATTGTTTCTCGCCTGTTATATTTGTGTCATTCATACAAATAATTTGATATGAAAATCTGATAAACACTGTACTATGCAGTAAATCTACTACACCTACACTGTGAATAAAGATTTTAGTGTTTATGAAAAGATATTTGAAAACAAAAAAATCTCTTGTCACTCATGACGACAAAAATATAAAGAATCTTTGAAACACATGTCATTTCAAGTATCAGGAGAAAAAAGTACAGAGAGGTGGGGTCCAGTAAACTGGCAGAGATATGAACTCAGGGGTCTAGGTTTCCTTCAAAATCTAGGACAGATGTATAGCTGCCCTGAATTAGCATCCCAGGGATGCTGGAAGATAGCATTGAAATTACAGTAGCACAACAAATGTTTAATCAGGACGAAGAAACATGAAACACAGCAGGACAGCTTTATGGTGTTTGAAAGCACTGTTACCTCACATATATGAGACATATATGATCCTTTGCTGCTATCTAGAGAAGCAGAAAGCAGGACAGACTGTATTCAAGGTTGGTGGCCCATTTGTCCTGTGAGAATTCCTTCAGGAATCCTTGAAAATATAAATACAAAAATATACATGTTCTGAAATGAGAAGACAAACAAAGTTTGCCAATGTCAATTAAGCATAAAATACTTCAGTAACAGAGTAAGGAAGAGACAAAACAACCCAGCTGTCCCTCAATCTAAGAATGGGTACAGAAAATGTGGTTCATAAAATAATGGAATAATATGCAGCTATTAAAAACAAGGATTTCATGAATTTTGCAGGCAAATGGGTAGAACTAGAAAACACCTGAGTGAGTTAACTCAGACCCAAAAAGGACATGTCTGGTATGTACTCATTTATAAGTGGATATTAGCCATAAAGTACACGATAATCATAATACACCACACAGACTTGTTTAAGAAGTTAAACAAGAAGGAAGGTCCAAGCAAGGATACTTGAATTTCATTTAGAAGGGGAAATAAAATAGTCATCAGAGGCAGAGGGCAGGTGATTAAAAACAATGACTTCATAAAATTTGCAGGCAAGTGGATTGAATTAGAAAATATCATCCTGAGTGAGGTAACCCAGACACAAAAGAACATACATAGAATATGCTCACAGATAAGTGGATATTAGACTGAAAGCTCACAATGCCAAAAATGTTTTAAGCAACTGAAAATCATTATTTGTATTTTTATAACAATGAAGGAAAATTAAAAATGAATTCAAGGATGAGAACAGTGAAACTGTAATCCCAGCTGTGCGGGAGTCTGTAACAGAGAGATATCAATTTCAATGACTGCCTTTGCTGTAGTGTAAGTTCAAGGCCAGTATGGGTAATTCACTGAGCTTATATCTTAAATTTTTTAAATAAAGAAAAATGATTTAATTTAATTCATTTTAAAAAAGCATATAACTTTAATCCCGAAGCAGAGTGATTACCTAATAAAAATTAGGTCTTAAATTTAGCCATATTCATAATAAACTACATTATGTAATAGTTTAAATAGTCAACTTGATTTCAGTTTAGGATGGGACTCTCATTGAAGAATTGTCTTCATTTTGTTGACCTGTGGGCGTGCCTGTGGGAGGTCGCTTGATCATGTACAACCAAAGTTTTGGTGGTATTATTTCCTGAATTTGGGTCACAGATTATAAAGAAAATAAAAAGTGAAAAGTGTGTATGATAAATTCAACTCTTTTTTTCTCTAGAATGTATGTCTCAAGAATAGCTGATTTCATATTTTATTATCTGACTTCTCCTTGATAATATATAACAACTTGGAACTGTGATCTAAAATAAACACTTTCTATCATGTGTTGCTTTTATCATGATTTTTTAAAATCACAACTATAGAAAACATTACTGAGATAGAAATAGACAGACAGATAGATGGGTAGTAGATCAGTGATAGATGATAGGTAGGTAGATAGATTGACTGATAATGACATAGAGTGAATTAAAGAAAAAATATAATTCACAAATATATAAATATATGCAAGGCAAAATATATTATCTGCCAATCTTTCAAATACATAAGTAATTGTATCCCTTTTAAACAGACATAATGCAATCTTTAGCTTTACTGTAGATCTGTTAATATCTTTTAATATTTTTTATAAAATTATACTCCTCTAAATAGCAGTTATTACAGGTAGCCTATACTGAAGCTAAGTATTTGATAGCTAGGCTTAATCCCTATATTAAAATATATGAATTCATGAAAAATTTACCATATGAAACTTTTCATTTACTTCATCATAGCATGAATTGACATGCATATAATATTAAATGTCTGGGACATTAAAATGAGTCAACATTGGAGGTAGGGAGAGATAGTTTAATTTGTTTATTTATCACTTTTAGCTCTAGGCAGAATTCCATCATAATTCACCTGTTTATTCATAACTAATGCAGATCCATGTTATGGAAAAAAACACATTTCTTGACAATTTACCTAAGGTGCATCAAATTCTGACCTGCCTACTAAGTCCAGATAAGTAACCCACTGTCCTGAAATAACAGGTCCATTTAGAATAAGTTAAAACTCAACAGAACAATATTTATGGAATATGACCTTTGAACAACATACTATGAATCAATCACATACTACTTTACTAGCAATGTTAATGTTATTAATGCATTTTATCTCATCCATCATTTGAAATAATGATTCATTGGGCCAATTCTTTTGGCTTATTTAAGAATGCTAAAGGGAGCTTGGGGGATGGCACAGTTGGTAATCTGTTTTTGATGAAAACATTAGAACATGAGGATTTTTTTGTGTTTTTTAATTGGATATTTTATGCGTTTTCATTTCAAATGTTCTCCCCTTTCACAGTTTCCCCTCCAGAACCCCGTATCCCCTCCCCCTGCTTCAGTGAGGGTATTCCCCCTCCAAACCACCCATCCCTGCCCCACTGCCCTAGGATTCCCCTATGCTGGGACATTGAGTCTTTCCAGGACAAAGGGCCTACCCTCTCTTTGATGCCAAACAAGGCTCATCCTGAGCTACATATGCAGCTGGAGCCGTGGGTCACTCAATGTGTACTCTTTGGTTGGTGTTTTAGCCTCTGGGAGATCTGGGGGGATCTGCTTGATTGATATTGTTGTTCTTCCTATGAGGTTGCAGACCCCTTCAGTTCCTTTTTCCTTCCTCTAAGTCGTCCATTGGGGTTCCCGTGCTCAGTCCAATAGTTGGCTACAAGCATCCTCAGGAGACATCCATAGCAGACTCTGGTTAGCAAGACTTCTTGGCATCAGCAACAGTACCTGGTTTTGGTGTCTGCATATGGTATGGATCCCCAGGTGGAGCAGACTCTAGAGGCAGTTTCCTTCAGTCTCTGCTCCACTCTTTGTCCTTGTATTTCCTTTATACAGGAACCATTCTGGGTTAAAAATTTAGAGATGAGTGTGTGATCTCCCTGTGTTGGGCATTTCAGCAAATCTCATTCCTTTTGGGTGTGGGAAGCATCTTGTTCTCCTGGCATCTGTGACTTGCTGGAGGCTATCCCCAGTTTCCCATCCCCCATTGCTACACACCTCTGTTAAAATTACTGAGCCTCTGTATATCATGCCTGTCTCCTCTCATACCTGATCATATCCCCCTTTTCCCCCTCCTGCTCTCCTCTCTTCCTCCCAACTCCCTCTCAGCTTCTACCTCCCATGAATATTTTGACACCTTTTCTAAAAAGAACTGAGTGACTTAAAAAATTCCACCAGAGAACTCCAAAACCTGATAAACAACTTCAGCAAAGTGACTGGGTATAAAATTAACTCAAACAAATCAGTAGCCTTCATTTACTCAAAGGATAAGCAGGCTGAGAAAGAAATTAGGGAAATGATACCCTTCACGATAGTCACAAATAATATAAAATATCTTGTGGTGACTCTAACCAAACAAGTGAAAGATCTGTATGACAAAAACTTCAAGTCTCTGAAGAAAGAAATCAAAGAAGATTGAAAGGTTTCCCTTACTCACATATAGTCAGGATTAATATAGTAAAAATGGCCATCTTGCCAAAAGAAATCTACAGATTCAATGGAATCCTCATCAAAATTCCCACTCAATTCATAGAGTAAGAAAAAACAATTTGCAAATTCTTTTGGAATAACCAAAAGCCCAAGAGAGTGAAAACTATTCCCAAAAATGAAAGACCTTTTGGGTAAATCACCTTCCCTAACCTCAAACTTTATTACATAGCAATCATGATAAAAACTGCATGGTATTGATACAGAGACAGGCAGGTAGATCAATGGAAAAGAATTGAAGACCCAGAAATGATCCCATACACCAATGGTCACTTGATCTTTAACAAAGGAACCAAAACCATCCATTGGAAAAAAGACAGCATTTTCAACAAATGGCAATGGTTCAACTGGTGGTCAGCATGTAGAAGAATGCAAATTGATCCATTTTTATCTCTTGTACAAACCTCAAGTCCAAGTAGATCAAGGACTTCCACATAAAGCCAGATACACTGAAACTAATAGAAGAGACAGTGGGACGAGCCTCAAATACATGGACACAGGGGAAATTTTCCTGAACAGAAAATTAATGCCTTATGCTCTAAGATCAACAATCAACAAATCAGACCTCACAGCACCAGTGGGAGGAGAAGACCCTGGCCCTGCCAAAGCTGGACAACAACCACCCCCCCCCCGGGTAGGAAAATGTAAGGACAGGGCAGGGTGGCAGGAAGGGTTGGGTGGGTGGGGGAACACCCTCATAGAAAAAGAGATAGGAGTGATGAGATAGGGAGTTTATGGATAGAAAACTGGGAAAAGGGATAACATTTGAAATCTAAATAAAAATATATCCAATAAAATATTTACAAAGCTTCTGTAAGTCAAAGGACACTGTCAGTAGGACAAAATAGCAACCAACAGATTGGGAAAGGTCTTTATCAACCCTTCATCTGATAAATGGCTAATATCCAATATGTACAAAGAACTCAAGATGTTAGACTCCAGAGAGTCAAATATCCCTACTAAAGATGGCATACAGAGCTAAACTCAAAAGCTTTTCACAATCCATCAATATCTGCCTGAAGCAAAAAGTGCACTCTATTGGGAAGCCAGGAATGTCTCCTCTTATAAGTAGTTCCCTAAAGGCAAAAAAAAAAGAAAGAAGAGAAAACCAGAACAATCAATAAAATGAAGAGTCTGATCCACATGGTAACGCATGTATCAGGAACATGCAGGATTTAGGTTTTGGTGAGGAATCCCTAAGACCTTGTTTGTATATCTCAGTCTGGTCTCTGCAACTATCTGATGTTCTGTGACATTTCTTTAATTTCATTAAACAGGACTTTGGGAGAGGAGCAAAGTGTTCGGATAATCAGTAAAGATAATCTCTGGATGAGATCTATTACTCTGTATTTGACAATTCTGCAGAGGGCACTGAGCACGGCACTTTTTTTTTTCTTCTGGGTCAAGCAATTTTTTTTTATTAACTTGAGTATTTCTTATTTACATTTCGAGTGTTATTCCCTTTCCCGGTTTCCGGGCAATCGTCCCCCTAATCCCTCCCCCTCCCCTTCGTAATGGGTGTTCCCCTCCCCGTCCTCCCCCCATTGCCGCACTCCCCCCAACAATCATGTTCACTGGAGGTTCAGTCTTAGCAGGACCAAGGGCTTCCCCTTCCACTGGTGATCTTACTAGAATATTGGGTCAAGCAATTTTAATCAAGCTCATGGTCAGCTAAGTCCTGCACTAGCCCGGAAATGCTAGGAACAGTGTTCACTGTTGTCACTTGTAAGGTGTCGAGGGCGGCACCCGTTCTTGAATCTTCTTTCTAGTGGTGGAATAAGGAACGTATTGCTCTGGAGTGGCACCCACATTGAATTTATGGTTTGTCCAGATGAATTACGAGCAGTCAGTGGTTTTGTTGTTGGAGGGTCGTCAGTCATGCAGCGAAGCCAGCGGTGCCATTCAGGAGGCACCATGCTTCCATCCACATCCCAGAATGTGTTTTTGCCATTCATTTTTGTGGTGTATATGACCCATCGGTGACGGCCAAAAAACTGCTTGTTGTCTTCATAGTATTTGTTTCCATATTTGTCTTCCCCCACCAAGGTACCAAGCCTTATATCATTTGCCCTGAAGAAAACCCATAGGAGGTCCTGCAGGCTGCCATGGCCAGTGACCTGCTGCAGCCTGCGCTTCAGGACCTGCACTAGCTCCATTCTCAACTGCGTCGAGCATGGCACTTTTGATGAAGTATACAACTGATATCACATTGAAGCAACTACTGGTTGGGAACACTCAGTCTCTTCAGTTCAGGCCAGACTCACTATTTTGCTCCATTCTGTGAGAGCAAGTTGTTCTTGAAGGTATAAAATGAGTCATCACAGCATATTATCAGTAATGCTAACTATAATTTTAATAAATTGATTGGATTTAGGTGCAAGTTCTTCAGTCCTGTCATGCATAACATATAGAAACGTATGCTTTACTAAGAAGATTTTTATATTAAAAAAGGAAAACAATTCTCTAAGGTATAAAATTTGCCCATACACTTCAAATATTTATGTTTGAATGTCATGTCTTTTGAAAAGCCTCACCATGCTTTCTACAATAAAAATAACAACCTATTTCAATGTAATTGTGAGATAAACACTATAAAAAACAGATTGCTTGTTTAGAAAGAATTTCGGTTTAAAGTTATTACGAACAATGAAATCTGTAATCACAATGTAGATTTTTCTTTCTTCTGTTCTTACTGAATTTGCCTATAGGGCTGAATAAACTGATGATCAGGCTAGCTTGACAATCACATCTAATTACATATTGACATCTGTTCTTTTGTGGCACATAAGAATGTCAAATAAGGTGTATATTTAAAAAAATATAGAAACCACAGCTGAAAGTCATAATCAGAGAATTGAGAATCCCTTTTTTTTTTTTTTATTAACTTGAGTATTTCTTATATACATTTCGAGTGTTATTCCCTTTCCCGGTTTCCGGGCAAACATCCCCCTCCCCCCTCCCCTTCCTTATGGGTGTTCCCCTCCCAACCCTCCCCCCATTGCCGCCCTCCCCCCATAGACTAGTTCACTGGGGGTTCAGTCTTAGCAGGACCCAGGTCTTCCCCTTCCCTGGTGCTCTTACTAGGATATTCCTTGCTACCTATGGGGTCAGAGTCCAGGGTCAGTCCATGTATAGTCTTTAGGTAGTGGCTTAGTCCCTGGAAGCTCTGGTTGCTTGGCATTGTTGTACTTTTGGGGTCTCGAGCCCCTTCAAGCTCTTCCAGTTCTTTCTCTGATTCCTTCAATAGAGGACCTATTCTCAGTTCAGTGGTTTGCTGCTGGCATTCGCCTCTGTATTTGCTGTATTCTGGCTGTGTCTCTCAGGAGCGATCTACATCCGGCTCCTGTCGGTCTGCACTTCTTTGCTTCATCCATCTTGTCTAATTGGGTGGCTGTATATGTATGGGCCACATGTGGGGCGGGCTCTGAATGGGTGTTCCTTAAGTCTCTGTTTTAATCTTTGCCTCTCCCTTCCCTGCCAAGGGTATTCTTTTTCCTCATTTAAAGAAGGAGTGAAGCATTCACATTTTGATCATCTGTCTTGAGTTTCGTTTGTTCTAGGGATCTAGGGTAATTCAAGCATTTGGGCTAATAGCCACTTATCAATGAGTGCATACCATGTATGTCTTTCTGTGATTGGGTTAGCTCACTCAGGATGACATTTTCCAGTTCCAACCATTTGCCTACGAATTTCATAAACTCGTTGTTTTTGATAGCTGAGTAATATTCCATTGTGTAGATGTACCACATTTTCTGTATCCATTCCTCTGTTGAAGGGCATCTGGGTTCTTTCCATTTTCTGCCTATTATAAATAAGGCTGCGATGAACATAGTGGAGCACGTGTCTCTTTTATATGTTGAGGCATCTTTTGGGTATATGCCCAAGAGAGGTATAGCTGGATCCTCAGGCAGAACAATGTCCAATTTTCTGAGGAACCTCCAGACTGATTTCCAGAATGGTTTTACCAGTCTGCAATCCCACCAACAATGGAGGAGTGTTCCTCTTTCTCCACATCCTCGCCAGCATCTGCTGTCACCTGAGTTTTTGATCTTAGCCAATCGCACTGGTGTGAGGTGAAATCTCAGGGTTGTTTTGATTTGCATTTCCCTTATGACTAAAGATGTTGAACATTTCTTTAGGTGTTTCTCAGCCATTCGGCATTCCTCAGCTGTGAATTCTTTGTTTAGCTCTGAACCCCATTTTTTAATAGGGTTATTTGTTTCCCTGCGGTCTAACTTCTTGAGTTCTTTGTATATTTTGGATATAAGGCCTCTATCTGTTGTAGGATTGGTAAAGATCTTTTCCCAATCTGTTGGTTGCCGTTTTGTCCTAACCACAGTGTCCTTTGCCTTACAGAAGCTTTGCAGTTTTATGAGATCCCATTTGTCGATTCTTGATCTTAGAGCGTAAGCCATTGGTGTTTTGTTCAGGAAATTTTTTCCAGTGCCCATGTGTTCCAGATGTTTCCCTAGTTTTTCTTCTATTAGTTTGAGTGTGTCTGGTTTGATGTGGAGGTCCTTGATCCACTTGGACTTAAGCTTTGTACAGGGTGATAAGCATGGATCGCTCTGCATTCTTCTACATGTTGACCTCCAGTTGAACCAGCACCATTTGCTGAAAATGCTATCTTTTTTCCATTGGATGGTTTTGGCTCCTTTGTCAAAAAATCAAGTGACCATAGGTGTGTGGGTTCATTTCTGGGTCTTCAATTCTATTCCATTGGTCTGTCTGTCTGTCTCTGTACCAATACCATGCAGTTTTTATCACTATTGCTCTGTAATACTGCTTGAGTTCAGGGATAGTGATTCCCCCTCAAGTCCTTTTATTGTTGAGGATAGCTTTAGCTATCCTGGGTTTTTTGTTATTCCAGATGAATTTGCAAATTGTTCTGTCTAACTCTTTGAAGAATTGGATTGGTATTTTGATGGGGATTGCATTGAATCTGTAGATTGCTTTTGGTAAAATGGCCATTTTTACTATATTAATCCTGCCAATCCATGAGCATGGGAGATCTTTCCATCTTCTGAGGTCTTCTTCAATTTCTTTCCTCAGTGTCTTGAAGTTCTTATTGTACAGATCTTTTACTTGCTTGGTTAAAGTCACACCGAGGGACTTTTTATTATTTGGGTCTATTATGAAGGGTGTCGTTTCCCTAATTTCTTTCTCGGCTTGTTTCTCTTTTGTATAGAGGAAGGCAACTGATTTATTTGAGTTAATTTTATACCCAGCCACTTTGCTGAAGTTGTTTATCAGCTTTAGTAGTTCTCTGGTGGAACTTTTGGGATCACTTAAATATACTATCATGTCATCTGCAAATAGTGATATTTTGACCTCTTCTTTTCCGATCTGTATCCCTTTGATCTCCTTTTGTTGTCTGATTGCTCTGGCTAGAACTTCAAGAAATATATTGAATAAGTAGGGAGAGAGTGGGCAGCCTTGTCTAGTCCCTGATTTTAGTGGGATTGCTTCAAGTTTCTCTCCATTTAGTTTAATGTTAGCAACTGGTTTGCTGTATATGGCTTTTACTATGTTTAGGTATGGGCCTTGAATTCCTATTCTTTCCTGGACTTTTAACATGAAGGGGTGTTGAATTTTGTCAAATGCTTTCTCAGCATCTAATGAAATGATCATGTGGTTCTGTTCTTTCAGTTTGTTTATATAATGGATCACGTTGATGGTTTTCCATATATTAAACCATCCCTGCATGCCTGGGATGAAGCCTACTTGATCATGGTGGATGATTGTTTTGATGTGCTCTTGAATTCGGTTTGCCAGAATTTTATTGAGTATTTTTGCGTCGATATTCATAAGGGAAATTGGTCTGAAGTTCTCTTTCTTTGTTGTGTCTTTGTGTGGTTTAGGTATAAGAGTAATTGTGGCTTCGCAGAAGGAATTCGGTAGTGCTCCATCTGTTTCAATTTTGTGGAATAGTTTGGATTATATTGGTATGAGGTCTTCTATGAAGGTTTGATAGAATTCTGCGCTAAACCCGTCTGGACCTGGGCTCTTTTTGGTTGGGAGACCTTTAATGACTGCTTCTATTTCCTTAGGAGTTATGGGGTTGTTTAACTGGTTTATCTGTTCCTGATTTAACTTCGATACCTGGTATCTGTCTAGGAAATTGTGCATTTCCTGAAGATTTTCAAGTTTTGTTGAATATAGGGTTTTATAGTAAGATCTGATGATTTTTTGAATTTCCTCTGAATGTGTTGTTATGTCTCCCTTTTCATTTCTGATTTTGTTTGGGTATGTTGTACCTTCATTTTCATTAAATTCTAAAAAGTTTTTAATTTCTTTCTTTATTTCTTCCTTGACCAGGTTATCATTGAGTAGAGCATTGTTCAATTTCCACGTATATGTGGGCATTCTTCCCTTATTGTTATTGAAGACCAGTTTTAGGCCGTGGTGGTCCGATAGCACGCATGGGATTATTTCTATCTTTCTGTACCTGTTGAGGCCCGTTTTTTGACCAATTATATGGTCAATTTTGGAGAAAGTACCATGAGGAGCTGAGAAGAAGGTATATCCTTTTGCTTTAGGATAGAATGTTCTATAAATATCCGTTAAGTCCATTTGGCTCATGACTTCTCTTAGTCTGTCGACATCACTGTTTAATTTCTGTTTCCATGATCTGTCCATTGATGAGAGTGGGGTGTTGAAATCTCCCACTATTATTGTGTGAGGTGCAATGTGTGTTTTGAGTTTTAGTAAGGTTTCTTTTACGTATGTAGGTGCCCTTGTATTTGGGGCATAGATATTTAGGATTGAGAGTTCATCTTGGTGGATTTTTCCTTTGATGAATATGAAGTGTCCTTCCTTATCTTTTTTGATGACTTTTAGTTGGAAATTGATTTTATTTGATATTAGAATGGCTACTCCAGCTTGCTTCTTCTGACCATTTGCTTGGAAAGTTGTTTTCCAGCCTTTCACTCTGAGGTAGTGTCTGTCTTTGTCTCTGAGGTGTGTTTCCTGTAGGCAGCAGAATGCAGGGTCCTCGTTGCGTATCCAGTTTGTTAATCTATGTCTTTTTATTGGGGAGTTGAGGCCATTGATATTGAGAGATATTAAGGAATAGTGATTATTGTTTCCCTTTCTATTCATATTTGGATGTGAGGTTATGTTTGTGTGCTTTCATTCTCTTTGTTTTGTTGCCAAGACGATTAGTTTCTTGCTTCTTCTAGGGTATATCTTGCCTCCTTATGTTGGGCTTTACCATTTATTATCCTTTGTAGTGCTGGATTTGTAGAAAGATATTGTGTAAATTTGGTTTTTCATGGAATATCTTGGTTTCTCCATCAATGTTAATTGAGAGTTTT
The DNA here is from genome assembly GCF_021556685.1 of Rattus norvegicus. NCBI lineage: Eukaryota > Metazoa > Chordata > Mammalia > Rodentia > Muridae > Rattus > Rattus norvegicus. Next base: position 24,438,355 of record NC_141539.1, on the reverse strand, counting down.
GCTGGATACAGTAACCTGGGCTGGCATTTGTGTTCTCTTAGGGTCTGTATGACATCAGTCCAGGATCTTCTGGCCTTCATAGTTTCTGGCGAGAAGTCTGGTGTGATTCTGATAGGTCTCCCTTTATATGTTACTTGACCTTTTTCCCTTACGGCTTTTAATATTCTTTCTTTATTTTGTGCGTTTGGTGTTTTGACAATTATGTGACGGGAGGTGTTTCTTTTCTGGTCCAATCTATTTGGAGTTCTGTAGGCTTCTTGTATGTCTATGGGTATCTCTTTTTTTAGGTTAAGGAAGTTTTCTTCTATGATTTTGTTGAAGATATTTACTGGTCCTTTGAGCTGGGAGTCTTCACTCTCTTCTATACCTATTATCCTTAGGTTTGATCTTCTCATTGAGTCCTGGATTTCCTGTATGTTTTGGACCAGTAGCTTTTTCCGCTTTACATTATCTTTGACAGTTGAGTCAATGATTTCTATGGAATCTTCTGCTCCTGAGATTCTCTCTTCCATCTCTTGTATTCTGTTGGTGAAGCTTGTATCTACAGATCCTTGTCTCTTCTTTTGGTTTTCTATATCCAGGGTTGTTTCCATGTGTTCTTTCTTGATTGCTTCTATTTCCATTTTTAATTCCTTCAACTGTTTGATTGTGTTTTCCTGGAATTCTTTCAGGGATTTTTGTGATTCCTCTCTGTAGGCTTCTACTTGTTTATTAATGTTTTCCTGTGTTTCCCTAAGTGTGTTCATGTCTTTCTTGAAGTCCTCCAGCATCATGATCAAATATGATTTTGAAACTAGATCTTGCTTTTCTGGTGTGTTTGGATATTCCATGTTTGTTTTGGTGGGAGAAGTGGGCTCCGATGATGGCATGTAGTCTTGGTTTCTGTTGCTTGGGTTCCTGCGCTTGCCTCTCGCCATCAGATTATCTCTAGTGTTACTTTGTTCTGCTATTTCTGACAGTGGCTAGACTGTCCTATAAGCCTGTGTGTCAGGAGTGCTGTAGACCTGTTTTCCTCTCTTTCAGTCAGTTATGGGGACAGAGTGTTCTGCTTTCGGGCGTGTAGTTTTTCTTCTCTACAGGTCTTCAGCTGTTCCTGTGGGCCTGTGTCTTGAGTTCACCAGGCAGCTTTCTTGCAGCAGAAAATTTGGTCTTACCTGTGGTCCCGAGGCTCAAGTTTGCTCGTGGGGTGCTGCCCAGGGGCTCTCTGCAGCGGCAGCAACCAGGAAGACCTGTGCCGCCCCTTCCGGGAGCTTCAGTGCACCAGGGTTCCAGATGGTCTTTGGCTTTTTCCTCTGGCGTCCGAGATGTGTGTGCAGGGAGCAGTCTCTTCTGGTTTCCCAGGCTTGTCTGCCTCTCTGAAGGTTTAGCTCTCCCTCCCATGGGATTTGGGTGCAGAGAACTGTTTATCCGGTCTGTTTCTTTCAGGTTCCGGCGGTGTCTCAGGCAGGTGTCCTGCCGCTCCTGGGCCCTCCCCCATGGGAGCCCAGAGGCCTTATACAGTTTCCTCTTTGGCCAGGGATGTGGGCAGGGGTGGGCAGTGTTGGTGGTCTCTTCCGCTCTGCAGCCTCAGGAGTGCCCACCTGACCAGGCAGTTGGGTCTCTCTCTCACCGGGTCTGAGAATCCCTTTTCTTAAGGTATTCTTAAACTCGAATTTTCAAATTCTAGCTTCAAAATGAGAAACATCTTTTTAAAAACATCTATAGCAGTATATCAGTGTATAAACTGTAAAACTTTCAACTGCACACTAGTCATCATTATTTGATTAGTGTGTATTTTTCTCTGGGTATTCTGATATGGATCTGTATGTGTAGGTATAATATTTTCATATACTGTGTGGAGTTTACCCTTGTGTTATTAAAATGCTGATTTCTCTGCCCCCTTATTTTCTTTCAATCTTGACATGGCCTGTCTATGTTTATTTTTAGAAGCTACTTTCTCAATTTGGCATAAAAATTGCTTCTCATTCATTCTCTTCCTTGCCAATACAGAGCTTTAGAGAGAGAACAGGTGGCTCTTCTGATTCTAAGAGGGGTGGAGAAGGAGACAGGAAGAGGAAAAAGAAGCTACAAGGAAGATGGAGAGAATATCAGGATAGAGAGTAGAATAAAGAAAAGTTAAAAATCTTTCAAGTAATATGGGAATCCAGTATGGGAGGAGGCCTGATTAGCTTGGAGGTTGAGAATGGAGGAATCATTAATTGCTCAGTATTTGACTCGAGGCAATTTTAATAAATTTTAGTCTCTATGTGTGGTTGTTGGGTAATCAGATGTTAAAAAAAATACGGCCACTGAATAGCTGTGTGCAGATATACCATATTTTCTTGTCCATTCTTGAGTTGAGAGACATGTAGGTTGTTTCCAGTTAAGGACTATTATGAGTAAAGCTGCTGTGAACATAGTTGAGCATATGTCCCTCTGCTTTAGTGGGTCATCTTTCGGGTATATGTGTTGGAGTGGTATAGCTGGTTCTTGAGGTAGAACTATTCCCACTTTTATGAGAAACGATAAAACTGATGTCCAGAGTCGTTATATAGGCTTGCACACCCACCAGCAATGGAGGAGTGTCCCCCCATGCTCCATATCCTCACCAGCATTGTTTTATCACTTGTGTTCTTTATTTTAGCCATTCTGATGAATATAAGATGGAATTTAAGAGTTGTTTTGATTTGCATTTTTTTTGAAGTCGAAGCACATCGAACATTTCCTTAGCCGATTCACAGGTACTAGAGATTCATCTGTTGAGAATTTGCTGCTTAGTTCTGTGACCCAATTTTCAATACCATGATTTGGTTTGTTGAAGTCCATATTCTTGATTTCTTTATATATTTTGGATATTAGTCCTCTAGCAGATAGAGGGTTGGTAAAATCTTTTCCCAGTTTGTAGGCTGAAGTTTTGTCCCATCAATGGTGTCCTTAGCCTTGCAAAAGCTTCTCGGTTTTGTGAGATCACATTTGTTAATTTTTTATCTTAGTGCCTGTGTTATGGCTCTTCTGTTCAGAAATCTATCTTCTTGCCAATGGGTTCAGGTAGTTCCCTTCTTCAGTTAAATCTAGTATGTCTTGTTTTATGTTGAGGCTGCTGATACACTTGGACTTGAATTTCATATAAACCATTTGTTGAATATATTTTCAATTTTCCATTGTATGGTTTTGACTTCTTTGTCAAATATCAAGTACACTCAGCCATGTGGATTTATTTCTGGGTCTTTAGTTCTATTCCATGGATCAACTCGTCCTTTTTAATGCCAACAGCATGTAGTTTTTATTATGATTGCTCTGTAGTATAACTTGAAATTAGAGATGGTTATGCTTCTAGAAATTATTTTATTATACATTGTTGTTTCAGCTATCCTTGTTTTTTTTTTGCTTTAGTATATAAAAGTAAGAATTGCTCCTTCAAGGTCTGTAAAAAATTGTGGTAGGATATTGATGGTAATTGCTTTGAATCTGTAGAGTGACTCATTTGTAGTAGCTGGAAACTGGCAAAAACAAAACAAAACAAAACAAAACAAAACAAAAACAGGTATTCCTTAACTGATTAATGGATAAATTAAACATGGTACATCTACACAATTAAATACTGTTCTGCTATTAAAAAATTTGTAGAAAAATGCATAGAACTCGAAAATATCATCCTACATGAAGTAACACAATCCTAGAAAGCCAAGTGTACTCACTTATAATTGGACATTAGTCATAAAATGTAAGATAACTAAGCTGTGCTACCATCCATGGACCTAAAGAAACTGAGTACTATGGAGGGTTCAAGAGAGGATGTGTGAATCTCACTCAGAAGGGGAAACAAGTATTTATCAAAAGTGAATTGAGAGAGGGAATTGGGTGGAACAGGGAGTGAGGAGGGGTAAAGGTACAGAGATACAGTATGAGGTGAAGGGGAGGGGAGAAGTGGTCTAGGAGTGAGTTGGAAAGAGGTGGGTGCATTTCTGGCACTAAGTGGAGACCTGGGATGACGGAGGCTACAGGGAGTCCATGGGGTGACCCTACATGAGATTCCTAACAATGGGGAAACTGATATGGCTATCTCCTGTATCCAGGCAAGACTTTCAGTAGAGGAAGGTTACATAAAACTACCCACAAAACCTTCAACCAAAAACTTCTCCTGCTTATAAGATATTCAGGGATATAAATGAGGCAGATTGAGGAAACAGCAAATAATGACTGTCCCATCTCAAGACCTATCTTAAGGGAGAAATCGGATCCCTGACACTAATAATGATATTCTACTATGCTGCAGACAGAAATTTATCAAAACTGTCTCCTGAGTGGCTTCATCCAGCAGCTGATAGAATCATATACCCATATCCTGATAACAACTGGAGCTCAGGGAGTCTTGTGGAAGAGTGGGGGACAGAATTGAGCCAGCCAGAGGAGGGATAAAGGACACCACAAGAAGACCTACAAAGTCAAAAAACCTGGGCCCATGACAGTTCACAGAAGCCAAAGAGCATGCTAGGGCTAAACCTATGCCATCTTATGTAGGATATGCACAGCTTGAACTTCATGTGGATTCTCTAACAACTGAACAGGGGCTGTCTTCAACTCTGTTGCCTGCCATTGGATCTTTTCTCCCTACCTGGACTTCTTGGTTGAGCCTCAGTGGGAGCATAGATGCTTAGTCCTGCTAGGAATAGATGTTCCTGGGTGAGGTGATACCCAAAGGGGACTTCCCCTCCTCTGAGGAAAAGAGGAGGGGTAATGGAAAAAGAGATTAATAAGGGGGAAACTGGAATAAGAGGGGGGAGAAGGGTTCTGACCGGGATGTAACTTGAATATTTTAAATATATAAAAAAGAAATCCACCCCCCAGATTAATACACTGTACACATTAATAGAGATAAATTATTTTACATACAAGAGCTGCTTTTAAACCCTAATCAGCTTTGAAAATTGGTCATTTTTTTTACAGGTGACAAAACTGAGTAAGATAAAGAAAGATTATATATCCAATTTCCTATGGAAAATATTCATCGGGACTTTTAAACTATATTCTGATTTCTAACCCATACTAGTCTAAATAAGCTGTCTCTGTCACACATATTATCAATTGTCACACGGGCACTGGTATATTTGCATACATATTTTGCATCCCTTCTTAGACTAGGCTACCTAGAAAGCCTGTGGGAGAGTTTTTTTGTTACTCATTAGATATATGAGGTATCTAGGAATCCTGTTAAATGCAGTTTGTGATTAAGGTGGTTTGAGTCAGACCCTGTTAATATGCACTGCTAACAAGCACCTAGGTGATGTATACACTTCTTGTCCCATGGAAACATTTTGAGATAAAAAGCCTTACAGAGTCAGCTATGCATATATCTGCATAAATATTCACTGAAATGCATTTGAACGCCAAAAAAGCATGACTTCATGGATGAAGAAAAATCTTTCCTAAGGTTAATTATACAAATTTCCTATAGAGCTGTCAAGTCTCTAAGGACATTTCTATCCAAAAATACTACAAACACTTTACATCTTGGAAAGGTAGGGGGTAACTAGTATATGTCCTCAAGCATTTGCAGTGTAGGTAATTCCAGAAGCAAGGTCTTATATAAATGTCAGTACCAATCTACAGACAACCCTCTAAGTCTTAGGCAACCTCTTCCTGAGTCTCTGATGTTATTCTCCTAAAATGCTCAAAACTTATTTCTAGACATTTCTTTCTAGAATAAATATTTCCTAATTTTTGGTCTGAACATAGACTTTGCCAGTCATAGAATTCATTTTATTTTAATAAGCATCCAATGGTTAATTATTCATTATCAACATGCTTTACAGCAAGTACATACTTATCATACCTCAAAGATCATTGCAATCTATTTGATGTTAGTTGTTTTATCCATATTTTAAGCCTACTGAGAATACAAAGTTTTATACTCTTACAACATTAGCGTTATGAGATTGCCTCAGACTAAATTAAAATTTCATGGTTGCTCAATAAAGTCTGGGTGGATTTAAAAAAAAAACTTCACTGTTTTAAAAATGATCCAGTAATGATATAAAGCCAGTATGTTGATGCTACTGAAGTGAGTTTTGACTAGTAAATATTAATTGCCTATATTTTTGAGGAACCATGAGAAGTTTTGTTTAAAATTTTAGGCATTCAGTGAGACCCTTTCATGTAATCACATGACTTCACATTGCTCCTCAGTTGTCCCACTTTTCAAAAATCTCTTCCATGTATTTCTTTTCATTGTTTTTTACTAGATCTGTGTGCATTTCTTATTTGAAAGAAGCACACAAGTCATCAGGAACATTTCTGTTACTGCAAATATTGAGATAGACCCATGAGAATATATGAACTGCACACTTTGAGGTTAAAGTGTGATTGTTCTTTCCCTCAGCAAGAACCAGTCACCTATAGTGCGATTGTGCAGGCTGGCCTGTATATAGAATGGCAGTGACTTATATTTTGAAAACTAGTTTTGAGGACAAACAAAAAAATAAAAATTAAGATATTGTGAACTTTAATACAAACATATCATCTATGTTTTTACTTGGAATAATGTAGCAGTTCTCACCCTGAGAGTTGTGATCTCTGAGGTTGTCAAATAACCCTTTAATAAGGGTTGCCTAAGACCCTAGGAAAACATAGATATTTACATTACAATTCATAACTATAGCAAAATTTCAGTTATGAAGTAGCAAAGGAAAATAGTTTTATAGTTGGGATCACCACAAGATGAGAAACTGTATTAAAGAGCTGCAGCATTAGGAAGATTGAAAACCAGTGATTTAAAGGGTCTGTTATATCCTAAACTTCCTTGTAGATAGATTATAATCTATCCTAATATATAGGATTATACATACAGTAAACATTCTATGCTATTTCAATGATAGGTATTCCCTACCAGACATGTTGTACTGTAGCCTGTGGGTAGCATATACTCCAGAATAGTGGCCAGACAATGCTGGCCAAAAACCAAAATGTGAAACTTGTAATACTTAAAACATAATGATATTCTACATTTTATTTTTATTTAATTTTTCTTTGACTTGATTGCAAGGTTCTTGAACATGAAGTTTGAAGATGACATCATGATGCCAAAGAATTTTATACTTATACACTATTTGTATGGATAGTTGGCACTAATTAAAAACATGGGGTACAGAGCTAAACGAAATATTCTCAATTGAGAAATCTTGAAAGGCTGAGAATTACCTAAAGAAATGTTCAACAGCCTTAATCAGCATGGAAAAACAAATCAAAACAACCCTGAGATTCCACTTCACACCAGTCAGAATGGCTAAGATAAAAAACTCAGGGGACAGCAGATGCTGGCGAGGATGTGGAGAAAGAGGAACACTCCTCCATTGTTGGCGGGATTGCAAGCTGGTACAACCACTCTGGAAATCAGTCTGGAGGTTCCTCAGAAAATTAGAAAAAGTACTAACTGAGGTCACAGCTATACCACTCCTGCGCATATACCCCAAAGGTACTCCAACATACAACAAGGACACACGATCCATTATGTTCATAGCAGCCTTATTTATAATAGCCAGAAGCTGGAAAGAACCCAGATGTCCTTTAACAGAGGAATGGATGTTGTACATCTGCACAATGGAGTACGACTAAGCTATCAAAAACAATGACTTCATGAAATTCTTAGGCAAGTACATGGAACTAGAAGATATCCTGAGTGAGGTAATGCAATCACAAAAAACACACACATATTATGCACTCACTGATAAGCAGATATTAGCCCAAAAGCTTGGAATTCCCAAGATACAGTTCACAGAACATGTGAAGCTCAAGAAGAAAGACCAAAATGTGGATGCTTCAGTCCTTTTCAGAAGCAAAAACAAAATACTCAGGGGAGATAGAAGGTAGGAGGGACTTGGAAGGAAGAGAGGAGAAGGGTGGCTGGATCAGATATGGAGGAGACAGGGATGACACACAGAGGGTCAGACATTTGAAGAGAGGTGTAGCAATTGGGGATGGGGAACTGGGCACAGCCAAGGCAAGTTCTAGATGCCAGGAAAGCAAGAGGCTCCCAGCGTTCAACACAGATGAGATTAACCTGTAGAGACCATATCCAGAGGTTAAGCAAGGTGTCTGATTGGGGGATGCGGCCACTTACTCATCTCCAAATTTTTAATTCAGAATGGCTCCTGTCTAAAGGAAATATTAAGGAAAAAGTTTGGAGCAGTGACTGAAGGAAAGGAAATCCAAGATACAGTCCACAGACTTCAAAGGGGTCAACAAGCTGAAGGCCCAAGTGAGGATGCCTCAGTCCCACTTGGGAGGGAGAAAAAAGCATCCACAAGTGGGGGAGGGAGGAAGGAAAAAGGGAGGGCAAGAGGATGGGGGTTGGGGTAGAAGGAAACATGATCTGGTATTGCGTCGGGGGGGGGGGGGGTTGGAGGGGGGGAAGGACTGAAGCCCTGAGGGCCTGCAGAAAGAAAGAAAACAGGTAGCCTCGGGAGGGAGGAAGTTGAGAGGACCCTCTAGAATGCACCAGGGACCTGGGAAGTGAGAGACTCTCAGGACTCAAAGGGGGGCGTCCTAGATGAAATGCCCTACAGTGGGAGAGGGAACTTATTGAACCCACCTCCAGCAGAAAGACAGGGAGGGCAGCAAGTATCCCACAGTCAAAGCTCTGACCCATAATTCTTCCTGTCTGAAAGAAATGCAGAGATGGAAATGGAGAAGAGCCTGAGGAAAAGAAAGTCCAGTGACAGGCCCAAAGTGGAATCCAGGTTAAGGGGAGGACCCAAGATATGATACCATTACTGAGGCTATGGAGCACTCACAAAAAAGAGACCGATCATGCCTGTTCTTTGTCAGACCCACCAAGCAGCTGAAAGAGTCAGATGCCAATATGTGCACCCAACTAATGAACAGAAGCTACTGACCCCCCTGGTTGAATTAGGGAAAAGTTTGAGGAAGCTTAGGAGAGGGCAACCCTGTAGGGGGACCAGCAGTCTCAATTAACCTGGACTCCTGAGATCTCTCAGACACTGGATCACCAACCAGGCAGCATACACCAGCTGAGATGAGGCCTCCAACACGTATGCAGAAGAGGACTCCCGGGTCTACGTTCAGTCAGCGAAGATGCACCTAACCCTCAAGAGACTGGAGGCCCCAGGAAATTTAAAGATCTGGTAGGGTGGGGTGGATGGGGATATCCTTGTGGGGACACAGGGGCATGTTGAACTGTGTGTGGGGGGGACTGAAAGGGGAATAAAATCTGGAGTGTAAAAAAAATAAATAAGTAAAAATTAAAAAAAGAAAAGAAAACAAGGGACACTGCCAGGCTTGTTACCATTCCACCAATGACAAAAGAATAAACACACTAATTAGAGTATGTGATTTATGAACTTGGTCCTTATGAAATACCATATACAGTATTCTGAGTATTCCGTGGATACTGTGGATTTCTTATCTCTCTATGGCATAAAGACATTGTCAGAGATCCTGCAACTTCGGAATTAAGCTTAATTATGAGTTAAGGTATATATGATAATGCTGTGGGTAATTTCTCAGAGGTCAGAGTATTTCAAGAGCAGGAGTCATTTTCTCAGTTATAAAAATTAGTTCCGGGTTGTTAGTGACTCATCCTGATCACTGAAGAACATCCTAGTAGAACATAGCTGGCCTGAGATGCACAGTCCTCAACTATAGCCTTATTTGCATCATGGTTTATCACAAATGTGAGATTTTAGATGAATTCAATTGAAAAGTTTTCTAACAAAAGAATTCAGAGTGTTTAGATAGTGTTGTTTTCAGGCTAAGGTCTTTTATAAGGTACTGAAAGTGGATGCCTCAATTTAGTACAGAATGAGAGTATCTCTGGAAGAAGTGAAATTATGTTTTTCTTGGTGCACATTTATAGAGATTTATCTATTAGGAGGCTTTGGACTGAAAATAATAGGCTACTCAACCAAAAGTGACATTAAAGATAAAGAAATTTGTTATTTCCAATAGTACTTCTGATGGTAGATGGTATTTTCAGAACTAGTTCAACATCACAGAAATTCAGTCAAGGACCATAATTCCTACAGTTATCATCACCCAGTCTAAATGTTGTGCTTGATTACCCTCTCTCATTTTCAAGGGATGGCTTTTTCATAAGAGACATGGACACATCAGTTAATTGGAAGATGCACAGTGGAGAGAGAGAGAGCAAAGTGAGCAGGGTGGGAGAAGAATACAGACCCATGGGACCATAGCACTTTATGCCAGATGGAAACAGCCACTGGTTTGTATCTTCTGGAGAAAAACATTCCTATACAGTAATAAGTTGCCTGTTTTTCCTATTTATCTTAAAGAATTATCCATTATAAAATTATAGGTAAAATAATATGAAATTTTGACCTTTAAAACAATGGATATATAATCTAGCAGATAGTAAAGCAATGTAATGTAAATGTCAATGAAGTAGGTTGCAATGTCCATTCAAAGGGAAGTCACTCTTCACCCAGACCAGCAGTTCTCAACCTGTGGGTTGCGACATGTTTGGGAGGGGGGTCACAAATCAGATATACTACACATCAGATATTTACATTATGATTTATGAGAGCAGCAAAATTACAATTATGAAGAAGCAATGCAATAATATTATGGTTGGGGGGTTGCAGCATTAGGAAGGTTGAGAATCACTGACATAGATTAATGCCAAAACCTATCTTTATTATTGATAAGAGTAGCTTCAATATACATCAAAGTTTCACATTTTCATATGACTCTTATGGCTGATCTGTGAAAAATAACCCTGTTACAAATAAATTAAAAAGAACAATAATAAAAACCATATGATAAGTCACACACTTTTAATTTGACTTACATTTCAGCTGATAATCAGCAAATGGACCCCGGTAGATGTTAAATGTATTTATTAAGATAATGTATAACACTGTTATTTTTATTAATGAAGAAAAACTAAAAGTAACGATTTTCTACTCTATAGTCTGCTGATTACGATAGATATAACTTGTTTTTCTTTTGAAGTCCTTTTTCTCAGATGACTGTAACATATGCATGTTATGACAAAGGCACCAGTCACGTGTAATCATTTAAATGGAAAATGAAGATATAAAAGGAAAGATAAGGTTGGTTAAGTGTCATTACCTGGTCTTGAGACTGAGCATGAGACCATGCTAACTGCTGAAAAGAGGTTTAGACAAGAGAAAGTGCTGGAAGTACAGAGTGAGAATATAGCCACCTTGTCTTTGATAATTAACAAAGGTACATGATTATGTAAATGGAGAAAAGAGTCTTTTCAATGAACACTAACATATAGATATAATTTTCAAGTGTGTTGCAGATATAAATAATGTCAGGAGGGTATTTCAGATAAAATATCATGATTTGTAATTAGACATCGAGTGATAACACCGAGACTATTTGATAATGGAAATCATAAACCATACATGTGAATTCTCTTCCTTTATTCTGCTTATTACACTAAGATTAGGAGAATAAACAGATAAATTAAATGTAGATGGGAACATCACAGTTGCTGATTGCATGTGTAGGAAGGACTGTGTATAGACTACATGAAGACTGAAACGTAAGAAGAGCAGTAGCATAAACACTTTTGAACACATACCACATCAAAAAGAATATCAGGATAACATGCGTTTACATGAAAATATGGGCAGCACATAATCAAATAATAAAAACCACTATTAGTAACACTGAAATTATGGCTACAGTGCAGTATCATTAGAAAGATTCCACAGTTGATCAAAGTGCTGAGAAGAGGCTTAGTGTTCAACCCAAACGTGACATGGGTACTCAGCCCCAACAGGACACCTACATTAATCTCCTCACCGCCAATGAGACCCAAGGAACATTGCAGAAGTGATGGTAGAAAACACTGAGAGGCAGAGGGTGGTGAGGAATATTCCGAAATGTCATCCGCTGGACAGAGCATTGCTAGCACAATTATGGTCTCAGAATAGTGTGGTTATCTACATAGGACTTTCATAGCATCAAGCCAATCAAAATCTCTTATTGATATTCTGTTGGCAGTTGGTTGTTTATTAGAATAAGAGAATTTATTTATGAGGATGTCCACACCAGTAGATTCCCCATGTATTAGGGAATGGTCGAACATCCGTGCACACATGGGCAGCATTAACTGGACTTAGTGAGTTTTCAGAACAATCAAGAAAAGGAAAGAATGAAAGGATGATGAACAGTTGGGAGAGGGTAACATTTTAAATGGATATAGGGGAACTTAGAAAGATGGAATACATAATCATATTTCATTGTATACATACATGAAATATTAATATAATAATGAAAAATTAAAAAGCAGTTTATATAGTGATAAGATAGTTTATAAATTAAAATATACATGAGTAACAACATCAAAAATGTAAAATAAACGTGTTCTGATAATATTTTCCATCCCTTGTTTCTACATGGTGCAAAGAGAATGGAGTTTTGCAAGATGTCCTCTGACCTATACACACAGGATCTGGCATGCATGTGCAACTATTTTCAACCCCAAATAAAAAAATTCATATCATAGTAGTGCTGTCCTTCATAAACTCACAGATCATTTTTGGGAAATATAAGTATAACTTAATGTTTAGCAAACAAAACAAAAACAAATCTTTGGTACATTAAATAAGAATTAGAATAATTTCTAATTATAATTTACCTAGCAAAATATAGCCTACTATAAATGATATATTTTAAGTACATATAACAACTTGGGACTGCTGTGGCTATACAGAATATAGATTTAGTATCTCAAATATGCATGACTTTCTCTCATGCGTATAAATTTCTTCTTTCCCAAAAAAATCCCCCAAAAATGCTTATATTTTTTGTGTGTTTGTTTTATGTATAAATGTTAAAGTAAAGGGATTAATACCATGTAATGTATTCGATAAAAATGAACCCAATATATTTCACTTTTATAAGATCTATAAAAACACAATAACAATGTCTAGCAACTTATTTTCCTGAAAATGTAGATCTGCGATGTTCTTGTAAAATTACCTACAATGGAAATTTATTATTTATATTGTTTAAGACACTCTACGGCTAACAAAGTAACATTTGCTAGCAGCAAATCTGAAATAAGATTTTTAAAATAAACATGAATTACTTAAACAGTATTAATATATGATTATGATCATTCCTAATGGAAATGTATTTTTTTATAAATATGTTTATCCATACAGTAAGAAAGTGGATGTTGAGTTAAATTTTCTTAGAAATAATTGCAATATTCTACATGAAAATATTACGGTAGTTTTAACCATCTTTTTACACATTTCAATAATGATGCAATACATAAATTAAAAGATACATATTTTAAATTAGCACCTGTAGATGGAGATTATCACTGATATACATTGATAATATTATTTTATAAGTTATATTAACACATATGTAAGCCTTTGGTAAACTGTACTTCATATATATATATATATATAGGCTATTTTGTTTATTTACATTTAATTTTTAATTGGATATTTTTTATTTACATTTCAAATGTTTTCCCCTTTCCCAGGCTCCCATCGATAAGCTCCCTATCCCATCCCCGTCCTCCTTCTTCCATAAGGGTGCTTCCCTCTCCTAAACCAGACCACCTTCCCTCTGCCTCCCCACTCTGACATTCTCCTGCTGTGGGGGTACAGCCTTGGCAGGACCCGAAAGCTTCTCCTCCCACTGGTGCCCAACAAGGCCATCCTCTGCTACATATTCAGCTGGAGACATGGGTCTGTCCATCTGTACTCTTTGGAGCACTGGTTGGTTGGTATTGTTGATCTTATGGAGTTGCAAGTCCCTTCAGCTCCTTCAATCATTTCTCTAACTCATACAAAGGGGGCTCCATTCTCAGTTCAATGGTTTGGTGCTAGGAATCGCCTCTGTGCCTGGCTAAGCCTCTCAGGAGACAGCTACATCAGCCTCCTGTCATCATGCACTTCTTGGTTTCATCAGTATTGTCTAGGTTTGGTGGATATATATATATATATATATATATATATACACTGGATACCCAGTGGGGCAGGCTTTCACTGGGCATTCTTTCAGTCCCTGCTCCAAATTCTCCCTCCATATACCCTCTTATGAATATTTTTGTTCCCCCTTTTACAAAGGACTGAAGTGTGTGCTCTTTGATCCTCCTTCTTCTTGAGCTTCATGTGGTCTGTTGATTGTATCTTGGGTGATTTGAGCTTTTGGGCTAATGTCCACTTATCAGTGAGTGCATACCATGTGTTTTTTTTTTTTTGTTTTTTTTTTTGTGATTGGGTTACCTCAGTCAGGATGATATTTTCTAGTTCCATCCATTTTCCTATGAATTTCATGAAGTCATTTTTTTTGATAGCTGAGTAGTAATCTATTGTGTAAATGTACCACATTTTCTGTATCCTCTGTTGAAAGGCATCTGGGTTCTCTTCAGCTTTGGCTACTATAAATAAGGCTGCTCTGAACATAGTGGAGCATGTGTCTTTGTCGTATGTTGGAGCATCTTTTGGGTATATGCCTAGGAGAGGTATAGCTAGGTCTTCAGGTAATACTATGTCCAATTTCCTGAGGAACCTCAAGACTGATTTTCAAAGTGGTTGTACCAGTTTGCAATCACACCAAAAATGGAGGACTGTTCCTCTTTCTCAACATCCTCGACAGCATCTCTTGTCACCTGAGTTTCCGACTGTTGTGAGGTGAAATCTCAGGCTTGTTTTGATTTGAATTAACCTTTTGATTAAGAATGTTGAACATTATTTTAGGAACTTCTGAGCCATTCAATATTTCTCAACTGAGAATTCTTTGTTTAGCTCTGTACCCTATTTTAATAGAGTTATTTGACTCTTTGGAATCTAACATCTTGAGTTCTTTGTATATATATTGGATATTTCCCCTCTATCAGATGTAGGATTGGTAAAGATTGTTTCCCAATCTGTTGGATGCCAGTTTGGTCTAATGACACTGTCCTTTGCCTCACAGAAGCTTTGTAATTTTGTGAGGTCCTATTTGTTTATTCTTGATCTTAGAGCATAAGCCATTGGAGTTCTGTTCAGGAAAATTTCCCCGGTGCCTATGGGTTTGAGGCTTTTCCCTACTTTTTCTTCTATTAATTTGTGTGTATCTGATCTTATATGGATGTCCTTTATCCACTTGGACTTAAGCTTGTACAGGATGATGATAATGATTCAGTTTGTATTCTTCCACATGATGACCTCCAGTTCAACAAGCACCATTTCTTGAAAATGCTGTCTATTTTCCACTGGATGGTTTCAGCTTTCTTGTCAAAAATCAAGTGACCACAAGTGTATGGGTTAATTTTTGGGTCTTCAATTCTATTCAGTTTATGTACCTGCCTGTCTGTGTAACAACACCATACAGCTTTTATTACTATTGCTTTGTAATACTGCTTGAGGTCAGGGATGGTGGTTGTCCCAGAAGTTCTTGTATTGTTGGGGATAGTTTTCACTATCCTGGGTTTTTGTTATTCTAAATGAATTTGCAAATTCCTTTTCTATTTCTACAAAGAATTGAATTGGAATTTTGATGGAGATTGCACTGAATTTTTTGGCAAAATGGCCATTTTTACTATATTAATCCTGCCAATCCATGGGCATGAGAGGTCTTTCCATGTTCTGAGATCTTCTTCAATTTCATTCTTCAGAGACTTGAAGTTCTTGTTATATAGATCTTTCACTTGCTTGGTTAGGGTCACACAAAGGTATTTTATGTTATTTGGGACTAGTGTGAAGGGTGTCATTTCCATAATTTCTTTCTCAGCCTGTTTATCCTTTGAATAGAGAAAGGATACTGATTTGTTTGAGTTAATTTTATACCCAGCCACTTTGCTGAAAGTTTTTATCAGGCTTAGTAGTTCTCTAGTGGAACTTTTGGCTCACTTGACTATACTATCCTATCATTTGCAAATAGTGATATTATGACTCTTCCTTTTCCATTTGTATCCTTTTGACCTCTTTTGCTGTTTGATTGCTCTGGGTAGGACTTTGATTACTACATTGAAAAAGTAGGGAGAGATTGGGCAGCCTTGTCTAGTGCCTGGTTTTAGTGGGATTGCTTCAAGTTTCTCTCCATTTAGTTTGATATTGTCTATTGGTCTGCTATATATTGTTTTTTGTATGTTGAAACATGGGCTTTGAATTCCTTATCTTTCCAAGATTTTTAACATGAAAGAGTATTGAATTTTGCCGAATGCTTTCTCAGCATCTAATGAGATGATTGTGTGTTTTTCCCCTTTCATTTTGTTTTCATAGTGGTTTACAGTGATGGCTTTCTGTATATTAAATCATCCCTGCATCCCTAGGATTAAGTCCACTTATTATGATGGATGATCTTTTGATGTGTTCTGGGATTCGGTTTGCAAGAAATAAATTGTGTTTTTTTTTGTATAGACATTCATAAGGGAATTTGGTCTGAAGTTCTCTTTCTTTGTTGGGTGTTTGTACAGTTTCCGTGTAAGTGTAATCATGGCTTCATAGAAGGAATTCAGTAGCGCTCCTTCTGTTTCTATTTTGTGGAATAGTTTGGACAGTATTGGTATGAGGTCTTCTATGATAAAATCCTGCACTAAACACATCTGACCTGGGATTTTTTTTTTGGTTGGGAGACTTTTAATAACTGCTTCTATTTCTTTAGGAGTTATGGGACTGTTTAGATCATTTAACTGATCCTGATTTAACTTTGATACATGGAATCTCTTCTGAACTTTGTCTATTTCATCCATATTCTCCAGTTTTGTTGAAATAGGCTTCTTTAGTAGGATCTGGTGAATTTCTGAATTTCCTCTGATTCTGTAGTTATGTCTCCCTTTTCATTTCTGATTTTCTTAATTTGGATACTCTCTCTGTGCCCTGGCTAAGGGTTTAATCTATCTTGTTGTTATTCTTACAGGACAAACTCATGGTTCTGTTGTTTTTTTGTATAACTCTTTTTGTTTGTACTTGGTTCATTTCAGCCCTGAATTTGAAAATGTCCTGCCATCTATTCCTCGTGGGTGCATTTGCTATTTTTTTGTTCTATAGCTTTCAAGTGTGCTGTCAAGCTGCTAGAGTATGTTCTCTCCAGTTTCTTTTTGGAGGCACTCAAAGCTATGAGTTTTCCTCTTAGCACTGCTTTCATTGTGTCCCATAAGTTTGGGTATGTTGTGCCTTCATTTTCATTAAATTCTAAAGTGTCTTTAATTTCTTTCTTATTTCTTCCTTTACCAGGTTATCATTGAGCAGAGTGTTGTTCAGTTTCCATGTGTATACAGCCTTTCTGTCTTTTTTTTTTGGTTGTTGTTGTTGTTATTGAAGACCAGCCTTAGTTCATGGTGATCTGATAGGATGTATGTGATTATTTCAATGTTCTTGTATCTGTTGAGACCTGTTTTATAACTAATTATATGGTCAGTTTTGGCGAAGATACTATGAGGTGCTGAGAAGAAGGTATATTCTTTTGTTTTAGGATGAAACGATCTATAAATATTTGTTAAATGCATGTGGTTCATAACTTCTGTTCATTTCTCTATTTGTCTGTTTAGTTTCTGTTTCCATGATCTGTCCTTTGATGAGAGTGAGCTGTTGAAATCTTCCACTATTATTGTGTGAGGTGCAATGTATGCTTTGAGCTTTAGTAAGGTTTCTTTGAAGCATAGATATTCACAACTGAGACTTCATCTTGGTAGTTTTTTTCACTGATGAATATTAAATGCCCTTCTTTATCTTTTTTGATAACTTTTATTGGATATTAGAATAGCTACTCCAGCTTTTTTCTTTGGACCATTTGCTTGGAAAATTGTTTTCCAGCCGTTTACTCCAAGGTAGTGTCTGTCTTTGTAACTGGAGTGTGTTTCCTGTATGCAGCAAAATGCTAGGTCCTATTTACCCATCCAGTCTATTAGTCTATGTTTTTTTTCTTATTGGAGAATTGAGACCATTGGTATTAAGGGATATTGAGGAATAGTGATTGTTGTTTCCTGTTATTTTTGTTGTTAGAGTTGAAATTATGTTTGTGTGGCTCTCTTCTTTTGGTTTCATTGCACGGAGATTACTTTCTTGCTTATTCTAGGGTGTAGTTTCCCTCCTTGTGTTATAGTTTCCCATGTATTATCCTTTGTGGTTTGCACTTGTGGAAAGATATTGTATAAATTTGGCTTTGTCATGGAATATCTTGGTTTCTCTGTCTATGCTAATTCAGAGTTTTGCTGGATGTAGTAGTCTGGGCTGGCATTTGTGTTCTCTTAGGGTCTGTATGACATCTGTCCAGGATCTTCTTTCTTTCATAGTCTCTGGTGAGCAGTTTGGTGTAATTCTGGTAAGTCTGCCTGTATATGTTACTTGATCTTTTTCCCTTACTGTTTTTAATATTCATTCTTTGTATTGTGCATTTGGTGTTTTGACTATTAAGTGATGGGAGGAATTTTTTTCTGGTTCTATCTATTTGGTGTTCTGTAGGTTTCTTGTATGTTTATGGGACTCTCTTTCCTTAGGTTAGAGAAGTTTTCTTTTATAATTTTGTTGATGATATTTACTGATCCTTTAAGTTGGGAGTCTTCCCTCTTCTATACCTATTATCCTTAGGTTTGATCTTCTCATTGTGTCCTGGATTTCCTGGATGTGTTCAGCTAGGATCTTTTTGTGTTTTACATTATCTTTGACAGTTTTGTCAATGTTTTCTATGGTATCTTCTGCCCCTGAGATTCTCTCTTCTATCTCTTGTGTTCTGTTTTATCCATAACTCCTGTTTTCTTACCTAGGTTTTCTGTCTCCAGCGTTGTCTCCCTTTGTTCTTTCTTTATTGTTTCTATTTTCTGTTTTAAATCCTGGATGGTTTTGTTCAATTCTTTCACCTGTTCAGTTGTGCTTTCCTGTAGTTCTTTAAGGGATTTTTTTATTTTCTCTTTAAGGGCTTCTACTTGTTTACCTGTATTGCTTCATATTTCTTTAAGGGAGTTATTTATATCTTTCTTGAAGTCCTCTATCATCACCATGAGATTTGATTTTAAATCCAAATATTCCTTCTCCAGTGTGTTTGGATATCCACTATTTGTTTTGGTGGTTGAACTGCGCTCTGATAATGCCAAGTAGTCTTGGTTTCTGTTGCTTAGGTTCCTGTGCTTTCCTCTTCCTATCAGGTTGGGTCCCTTGTTAGGTTGTCTAGTTGTCTCTGACAGTGGACTGACCCTCCTGTAAGCCTGTGTGTCAGCACTCCAGTAGACCTGTTCTCTTTCAAGTGGATCTGGTAACAGAGAGCTGCTCTGGGTTTGTATGTTCTGAAGCCTCCAGGCAGGTTACTTGGATCAGTAGAGTTGCTTTTACCTCTGCTTTCAAGTGTGTCAGTGCTCCTGGTGATTGGCTTTCAGGTCTGGGCTCAGGCAGAAACCTGATGTGTCCTGCCCCTCACTGCTCCTAGGTTCCTATGTGGGTTCCTCTTGGGTCAGGAATGTGAGCAGAAGTAGTTGTCTCCTCTGAGCGCTCAGGATTATTCACACTTCTGTTTGTCCAGCTTTCTCTCCCATGGAATTTTGGTATAAAGAGCTGTGGGACAGGTTTATATCTGGGTGCAGGCAGATACTAGAAGGTTCCTGCCACTGCTCTACTTTTTGTTAATAATATAAAAAGTCTAATATAAAAAGGCAAAGGATGAAGCAGGCATCTTTTAACATATATATATATATATGTTTTCTCTTTAAGGATATATATATATATATATATATATGTATATATATATAACTGATCATTCAAAAGTTATTCCGTAGCTGTTTGGAAGTGTGAATAAATAATATGAACTGATATTTTTCCATAAAATGTATTTATTTAGTGGAAAAAGACATGAAATTTAATAATCTAGACCTTTCCATCTCTAACTGGATGAGGGTAAGTTAGTAACCTCACTGAATAATACCATGGCAGAGTAAAAAAGTAGACAATTGATTATCCAAGGAAAAAACTATCATCCAAGTGAGAAAAAATTATAGTAAAGAACTACCCAACCAACTGTGGGTTTATAAATACCCTTTATTTATCTGCAGATCTCCTAACAATTATTGGAATCAGCATAAATCCCAGAAGCTTACAATTGCATACACAATGAGAGATCTTGGAAAGCCAGTGTATAGACTCTAGAGAATCTCAATGATCTCACAATGCTCAAAGAAAATTGTAAATTCACTTCATGGTCCAGCCCTTAAGCAATGCTGTTGAGGCAGCACACCAATCATAACGGAAAATCATACATATTCATTAGCAATGAAAGATTATTCATTGTCTAGTAGATATTCCAAGAAGATAGTCTATTTTTATTAATATTCTTCCCTTCCCTCTCTCCATCTTCTCCTTACTCTGTTCTCTTGCCCTATTACTGCTAAAATTTTACTAACAAAATATCAAATACATATTGGTAATTCAAAGTTTCATAGGAATTATAGATTTTACGCCACTAAGTATTGAATTATAGATTCTACACCACTAGGTATGCATGTGTGTATTAGACATTTATTGAGAGCAAAACTTTGAAATATGGACTTCTCTGTAGTACCATCCGTTTTCCAGACTGAACATTGATTAAAGGGTATTAACAGCATAGGAGAAACTTTGGATATTTAAATGGCATTGGAACATCAGAACAACAAAACATAAAAGATAGGACACATTTTGTGGTCAAATCAGAGCAAACAAATTATTGAAATATATATAAAAATATTTAAATTAATAATATTTGAGATGAAATGGTAAAAATTAAAACAGATACCATCAAAATACCAAAGATTATTAGGGCATACTTTGAAAATCTATATTTTAATAATTTTTAAAAGCTAGAGATAAACCAATAACTTCTAGACAGATGATCCAGTTAACAGAGCTTTAACAAGCAATTCAATTGAAGAAACATTAAAAAAGTCAGTCACAGAAGGACTCACAATTGAATTCTGCCACATAGTTAAAAGAATTAACATCAACAGTTCTTGAACTATATACTACAGAATAAGAAGAGAAAAAAATACTGCTAAATGAATTTTACAAAGCTAACATTTCAATTATAACAAAACTGTAAAAGACATTTAAAAACAAAATTATGCATATATATAGGCACACAGATTCACACAGATACAGAACCTATAAAGACACACAAAAAAGAAATCATAATATATAAGCGAAAGACCTGTAGGGTAAAAAAAAAGACAGACAGACAGACAGACAGACAGACGGACAGAAAGAGAGAGAGAGAGAGAAAGAAAGAAAGAAAGAAAGAAAGAAAGAAAGAAAGAAAGAAAGAGAGAAAGGAAATGAAAACAGAGAGGTGGGAAAGGATATAGGAGCATTGGTGTGTGTAAGACTGGAGGCTACTGGGGGAGGGATGTTCTGATGGAATGAGGGTAGGAGGGTGCAGACACTCTCCTGGAGACAGGGGGCAGGGGAGGAGGTATGAGATATGGAATAGTCAGAGAGTGGACTGGGAGGGGTAATAAAGTCTGGACTATAAAACAAGATTAAATAAAAAAATTAATGGTAGAATCAAAAAATAAATAAGCACATTTTCACAAAAGAAATCATAATCATTGTTAAATTTCATTCAACACTGATGATTCTTCCACTCAGAGGAAGGTGGTTTGGAGGACTGCAGTAAGAATCAGGTTGTTATTCATAAAATTTGTTCTACATTCAAATACAAGCAGGAATTAATAGGGGAAAGACAATAATCACATTATATTGTATGGAAAAACTATTTCAAAAAGTAAAGATAATATTCACACAAATGTACTCAACAAAATACATGCAAAGAAATTTCAACGATACATCAAAATGATCATTCAGCTTAAAGAAGTGGGCTTCCTTCCAGTCATAGGAAAATGGTTCAACATTGGTAAAATTATCAATAATTAAATCCATCATATTATCCATCACAGTAGAAAAGGGAGCAGAAAGGTTATATGATTCAGAAAACAGGGCAATTGTTTTCAATTAGTAAAACGTAGAGAATGATTTTCACTATCTGCTCCCTTTTCTATTCTGTTTTGCCTACACAAACGTTGATGAACTATGTGAATTTAATACTCTGAAAACATGAAACAAAATAAATAATTCACCTCCTCCCATTAACCACTATTTTACCTATTTGGTAAATGTCGAACGCTATATAAAATGGACTAATTCAGAAACAGTTACCAGAGACATAGGATTATTTCAATGACTAAATGTTTGTTTAGGGTTTTTATTGATGTAATAAAACATCATGGACAGAAACAGCTGGAAGAAGAAGGGTTGTTAATTGTACAGATTTTAGTCCATCTTCTAGAGAAATCAGAAGGAAAAAACGCAGGAACCTGAAGACAATGCTGATGCAGAGATCAAGGAGGAATTGTGCTTACTGACCTGCTAGCTGAAGCCTTATTCATCCAGCATTTTTCTAGCTTCCAGGAGACCCATTTTAGGTGTGGCACTGCCCACAGTGAAGTGGATCTTCCCCCATCAATCATCAAACAAGAAAAGGCAACACAGTTTTGCCCACAGGCCAGTCTGGTGGCCAGAAAATGAGGTACCTGAAATTGTTAGACACAATAGTGTGATTAAATTGTCCAAACATTTTTCAAAGGGGCAATAAAAATTATTTTAAAGGAATCTCTGGAACTCATCAGACTCTACCTATTTCAGGATCCATGGCAAATAATTCTCAATTAAATGGGGTGCTTTCTTTGAGGAAAAAAATGAGATCTCTGGTCATCTGGCTTGCATGGAGCCTTCTACTATTTGTATAGGCTCAGTAGTTATCAGTGACCTTTATACTCTCATAATATAACAGGACCTGATCACTAACTATTCAACCTTGTGGCAGTCTTTGGCATTTCTCATGTGATACCACTCTGAAAGCAGAATACAAGTGGGACAAGATCGTGGAAGCTTCCACAAAAATTCCAGATCCTAAAGATCAGACAGTATATGGCAGCTCAAGTTCCTTGGAGTCTCCATAGATACTGTTGCATAAAACTATGATAATTATTAAACTCCAATGCATACTCAAGCGATTTGTAGATGTCGATAACATAGAACACGGGACAAGGAGATAAGTGGATCTAGAAAAGAAATGGGTCATAACTATAAATGAGGTCACTAGACAGGGCTGTTCAATAACTTTGGAGATCAGATCACCTCCCAGGACTCCAAGTTTAAACATATGGTACAGGATTTTGTAACTGAACTATTTGGCTACTCTTTTGGGGTTCTTATATCTCACATCCTTCTCAAACACAATTCTTTCAGTTCCCCAAAACTAGGTGGACAAGAAATAAGGCCAGAGGTGGAAAGGGGCACAGATCTCTTTAGACCACCTCTTGTTGATTAGAGGCATCATGTTTTTTGGGCAGAGGCCAATTTTCGTTATCAGGATATCTCCAATCAGCAGCCAGGAAACAACAAAACAGAAATACAGCAGACAATAGCAGCAGCAATGGAGCAATCCAGGAAATACAGCAATAGGAACCAGCAGCAGCAGGGATCATCAGCTGTAGCAATGGGGAAGGGGAGAGAGCAGCAACAGTATGCAGAATTGCAAATGTAAACTCTCTTCAGCTGCCAGAATCATTCCTCCAGGAGAACACAAGACAAATCACGGTGACAAATCTCATTTAGCTGCTGTGGACAACCTGAAGCAGCTGTATATTCCACATCTGGGATTAAAACAGAACACATTTATATAACATAACTGGCCTTTTAAAGTAATCAAAATTCTCACTATAGGATGTAATATTCTTATGGCCAAATTTTGGTCTTGCTTTGCTCTGGTCCTCTAATGTTCTATGTCTAAGAAATGCTTATTTTTGTGTCATTGTATCTTAGAAGACTTTCTTTTTGATTTTGGAATAGATCATTTATAATATTTTGTCTGAATTCATAAAAATACTTTTAACTTGGGCTTTTGAAAGCATTGGAGCTGTTAAGGAATTGAAAACTCATGTACATGAATTAAATAGATTTTGAACTGTGAGATGTCCATGAATCTTTCTTTGCTAAGGTTGAAAGTCATAATTGGCCATAAAATATCCCCTAGGTTAATGTTCTGAATATTTTGCTTCCAGCTGGTAAAAATAATTTGGGAGATATTTGAAACCTTAGAGATGGTTTCATTCTTGCTGAATAATGTTTACCACTCAGGATTGGATTGGTGGTCTATTAACCTAAAACACTCTCTCACCAACCAGACAAGATAATATTCTGCCTAAGCATACAGGAAGAAGTAAACATAGACTGACTTGTCTCACCCTCAACAAAAGTAAGTAATTTTTCTCTATATAATATTATGTTGGTCAGTTACTTGGTAGCAGAAAGAAGAAGAGAATATATGTGTGTGTATATATATATATATATATATATATATATATATATATATATATATGAAACAAGAGCTTATATTCAAGCACTTGTTATGGTACAAATAACCTCAATTGTGTTATTGGATTAATGTAATTGAGCTTACAGATGATGTACATTTCTTTCCATCCTTATCTAACTTGTATTTTTTGAGGATTGAGATGAGAATTATGAGGTTTACAGAATGGCTATCCATCCAAAGCACTTATTCCTTCTTTCTCATTGAATATCAATAAAAACCAGATATTGGCTAGGCTGATTTTTATCTCATCTTATCTTTTAAATTTGAGTTGAACTGCTGATCTTAATTCAATTTTTCATGAGATATTTAAACTGGCAACACTTGATATATTGTTTCTCAGTATGCAGATGATTTATTACCATTGTTTGCATACACAGAATTGTCTTCTGATCATTTTTCACATCACAAAACCTATGTTTTGGAGCAGTATTCATCTGTCTGTTGAAATAAAATTGAACTTCCATTTCACACTCTGATTCTTCAGTGACTTAAACTTGTCAGCAAATATTAGATCTTCCACTGGAATCTTTGCTACCAGTTTTCTACTAGCTAAATTTCTTCCCCTATATCTGTCATAATAGAATAAGGAAGTTAAAAATATTTTTCATTCCCATATCAAAGTGAAAAAAGAAAAACCAAGACACAGATCACCAGTTTTTGGCAAATAATTTCATTCATCAAGAATTCACAGATATGTTTCATTATTTCTATGTGTGTGTTTGTGTGTGTGTATGTGTGTATACATGTGTGCTGTTTGTTTTGATTCAGAGCACCCACTTATTACCTATTAGCTTACATATGTTAGAATAGTCATTCAATTATGTTTTGCCAGGCTGGAAACCCCTCACTTGCCTGCCATTTCCTATAAATCCTTGTCCTGCTGAAGGCTCAGATCTTCACCCTCACATCCTGCTGTGTCAGGGATGGAGGTGAGTGTGAGCTCTAACTTGAATAAAGACGCTAGTGTCATTTCATTGCTATTTTCCCCTGGGTGGTGTTTTGGAGTTCATGAATGCTTTTTGAATGTGCACAGTATCTTGGTGCGTTTGCTGGGAAACTCCACAACCCCTAGGACTACCAACCTGAAGATATGGAAGGACCCAGTTTCAGAGAGCAGCAGTAGAGGAGATACAGCAGTCCAAAATACAACCCTAGAAATCAGACCTCTCTTGTCTCTGACTTCCCTGGATCCAAGGGACCCTATGCTTCCTGACTACCCTAAGCATTCAAACAATGACAAAACCCAGGCCAGAAATTTGCCCATGTCCCAATGTTATGAAGGATGGTGGAGAACAGCAGATTGTAAACTCATTGTGCCAGGAAAAAAAATGACACTGCCCATACTTTAGAAGACCTGCCACATTTCCCACATAGACATCCAGAAAATGCAGGACTTGGTAAGGCATGCTAATACCAAAATTAAGGATGCCAACTTGAAGGTAGCTGAGATTTTCAAGAACTGTAAGGCCTGCCAGGTAACTAACACTGTAGCTAATTAGAAGAACCCTGGTAACAGGTTCAGGGACACAAAGCCCAAAGCCTATAAGAGATAGACTTCACAGAGGAAAAAAAAGGAAATTTAGATATAGACATTTACTAGTCTACCTTTATAGTTTATAGCTATCTTTTCAGGATAGACCGAGGCCTTTCCCACCAAACATGAGACGGCTCAAACAGTGACAAAGAAACTGTTAGAAGAAAATCTTTCAAGGTATGGTTTCCTCGACTTATAGGGTTAGATAATAGACCTGCCTTTGTGTTCCAGATAAGGCATGGATTAACACATATTCTGGAGATAAATTATAAGATCCATTGTACATATAGACACCAGAGCTTAGGGCATGTAGAAAAAGTGAACAAGACTCTAAAAGAGACCTTAATAAAATTGACCATAGAGACTGGGAATGACTGGGTGCCTCTTCTTCCCTTCTCCCTTTACAGGTTATGGAGCTTCCCACATCAGATGGGACTCAACTCCTTTGATCATGTGTAGTTCTCCATTTTTCATTATCCCTAACATCCAGACAAAAGTCATCATTAAGTCAGATGACCACCAACCACAGTATAACCTTGAGTGTGTCCAATGGGTCAATGTACATATCTGGCCTAAACTTCAGGGCTTCTGTTTAACAGGTCTACCTCTAGAGTCTCATCGATTCCAGCCCAGAGAATGGTCCTCGTCAGTAGAAACAGCCAAGGGACACTAGAGCCTCATGGGAAAGGCCCCTATGTCATCATTTTGACCAAGCCTACCAGGTTGAAGGTTGATGGGATTGCAGCGTGGATTCATCATACAAATTGCCAACCAGTTTGCAGTTATGAATGACACAAACCAGTAGGAAAAAAAAAGAAGAGGAAAGGCTACCAACATCCTACCAATCCCCCAAAGCTCACGTGACAGTGATCCTGATCTTCTTCTTTACTGTATAAAACCCAACTCCAAAAGCCTCTTAGCCTTATCTGGACCATCATCAGTACAGTACCAGGGAAGACTGCAAACTCCACTTCCCAGGTTGCACCCGAGTACTTGCCTCCCTGATCTCCATGTTGAACTCAAATCTGACAGGTGAAGAATGTGTGTGTGTGTGTGTGTGTGTATGTATGTGTATATACATATGTATATATATATATATATATATAACTCATATGTATTTTATTTTTGCTTTAAATATTATAGTTATTATCCTCATATTGGATATTGCTCAGACTGTTACAGAAGCAGTTACATCTTTGAAATGTTTAATGGAGATTATGAGTGTACTGGAGAGTTTTATATGTCACCTTGACAAAAGCTGGAGTTATTACAGAGATAGGAGCCTCCCTTGAGAAAATGCCTCCATGAGATCCGCTGTAAGGAATTTTCTCCATTAGTGATAAGAGTGGGGAGGCCATTGTGGGTGGTGCCATCTCTGGGCTGATAGTCCTAGGTTCTATAAGAGAGCCAGATGAGCAAGTCGTGGGAAGGAAGCTAGTAAGTAACATCTCTCCATGACCTCTGCATCAGCTCCTGATTCCTGACCTGCTTGAGTTCCAGTCCTGATTTTCTTTGGGGATGAACAGCAATGTGGAAGTGTAAGCTGAATAAACCCTTTCCTCCCCAACTTGCTTCTTAGTCATAATGTTTTATGCAAATATAAACCTAAGACAATGTGATAAAATGAGTTGCAGTTAGATTTGAAAGTAAACCATATTATAGATACATCTCTTACTTCCTTATTGGGATAAAAAATAAAATTACTGTTATCATAAGAAAATTAATGAAAAAGAAGCTCTCTCTTCATATGTATTTGACAAACAGAAAGGTAATGGTATTTCTGAATTGTGTTTCCTCCCACTCTCAGGGATCATCAGTTGGTAAGGCCCACAAGGGCAATGGGAGTAGAGAGAGCAAATCGAGGTTTGGAAGCTCAGTGGGTACAAGTGGTGAAAAACGCACACCAGGAGATTGAAGGTTTATTAGTTTTAGAGGATGATGAGTAGAAACATCCAGAATGGGCAAAGGTCATTGGCTGAGCACTTAGGACACTGAAACGCCTAATTAGCAAGGCAAAGTTTTTCAGGAATACAGGTGTTAGGTTCTTTGTTTTTTGGTTTTTTGTTTTTATTTCCTTTCTTTTGTTGGATTTTTTAAATTTACATTTCAGATGTTATCCCTTTTCCAGGTTTCCCCTCCAGAAATCTTATATCCCATCCCACCTCCCCCTACTTATATGATGGTGCCTGACCTACCTACCCACTCCCTCCTACCTCCCCACCCTGGCATTCAAGTACATTGGTACATCAAGCCATCAGAGTACCAAGGGCCTCTCCTTCCATTGATGCCCAACAAGGTCATCCTCTGATACATATGCTGCTTGAGTCATGGGTTGCTCCGTGTGTACTCTTTGGTTGGTGGTTTAGTCTCTGTGAGCTCTGGTGAGTCTGGTTAGTTGATATCAGAACACCCATGCCTTATGCTCTAAGATCAACAATAGACAAATGGCACATCATAAAACTACAAAGCTTCTGTAAGTCAAAGGACACTGTCAATAGAACAAAACAGCAACCAACAGATTGGGAAAAGGTCTTTACCAATCCTACATCCAATAGAGGACTAATATCCAATATATACAAAGCATTCAAGAAGTTAGACTCCAGAGAATCAAATAACCTTATTAAAAATGGGGTACAGAACTAAACAAAGAATTCTAAAGAGAGGAATATTGAATGGCTGAGAAATACCTAAAGAAATGTTCAACATCCTTAGTCATCAGGGAAATGCAAATCAAAACAACCCTGAGATTCCTCCTCACACCAGTCAGAATGGCTAAGATCAAAACTCAGGTGACAGCAGATGCTGGTGAGAATGTGGAGAAAGGGGAACACTCCTCCATTGTTGGTGGGATTGCAAGCTGGTACAACCATTCTGGAAATCAGTCTGGAGGTTCCTCAGAAAATTGGACATAGTATTACCTAGATATACAACTCCTGGGCATATACTCAAAGATGCTTCAACATGTAACAAGGACACATGCTCTACTATGTTCATAGCAACCTTATTTATAATAGCCAAAGCTGAGAAGAATCCAGATGTGCTTCAAAGAGGAATAGATACAGAATATGTGGTACAATTATACATTGAAGTGCTACTCAGCTATTTAAAAACAATAACTGCATGAAATTCATAGGCAAATGGATGGACTAGAAAATATCATTCTGAGTGAGGTAACCCAATTACAAAAAACACACACATGGTATGCACTCACTGATAAGTGGGTAATAGTCCAAAAGTTCAGAATACTCAAGATACAATTTACGGACTACATGAAGCTCAAGGAGAAGGAAGGAGAAGAAAGACCAAAGTGTGGATGCTTTAGTCCTTAGTAGTAGGGGAACAAACTACTCACCAGAGGAAATATGGGGACAAAGTGTGGAGCAGGGGGAGAAGGAAAGGGCATCCAGAGACTGCCTCATCTGGGGATCCATCCTGTACACAGTCAACAAACCCAGACACTATTGTGGATCCCAAGAAGTGCATACTCACAGGAGACTAGTATTGCTGTCTCCTGAGAGGTTCTGCCAGAACCTGGAAAATAAAGGCTCAGATGCTGGCAGCAAACCATTGAGCTGAGAATTGAGTCCCCAATGGAGGAGTTGCTGAACAAGATCTTTTCATGAGAATGGAAATTGATCATAGAATCTAACTGAGCCTATGTGACATTCCTCAGTTAGAGGCTTCTGTGGAAGGTTAGAATCCCCCAGACAAGGTCAGAGAAGAAGCTCTGCCAATGAAGGGAGCCCTTCATATTGCACAGAATTCAGATGACTGTGGACACTTTAGGGATGTATAAAGTAAATTCTCTCTCTCTCTCTCTCTCTCTCTCTCTCTCTCTCTCTCTCTCTCTCTCTCTCTCTCTCTCCCCCAACTCCATTTTAGGCCTTTTTTTATTAGAATGCTCATACATGTTCTAGCTGTTGTTAAATGAGATTCTATCTGTTTCCACAGCCACTTAGTAGTAGTTGGCAACAGATGCAAACCTTGTCTGAGACTCACTTTTCTTCATTAATCATTTGTCTTTAGGATGGTTCTTCTTACAGAGATTAAGGCTAGAATCATGTAGGTTTTTTTTTCTTTTTTTTTTCCAGAGCTGGGGACCGAACCCAGGACCTTGCACTTGCTAGGCAAGCGTTCTACCACTGAGCTAAATCCCCAACCCCTAGAATCATGTAGTTTTAAAAAATAAGTTCCTTACACCCATCCAACATTGGGGCAGCACCTGGAATAAGTCATTGTGAGCATTTTAGGTTATGTATTTCCTCCCTTTCTTTGAAAATGAGAAAGTAAACCTGGATACTGTCTACTTCTTTCTTCACTTGCCTAATTATACAAACATGTTAAAACATCACTTAGAGGCTGTCTTGGTGACATTGTCCTTGATAATCTCAGGACTCATAAAAGACTGAGAGATAAGCATGGAAATTTTAAGGCTATCTCCACTGCATACCCAAACCCAACAAATAAATATTATTTCATTAGTTCATTTCCTTTGTTTTTGTTGTTGTTTTTCTCTGTTTTGTTTTTTAGTTTTGATTTTTTTCCACAGCATTTCATGATAGGCAAGTGGCCTGGAAGCAATAAAGGAATTAAGTGTCATTTATCTTGCTATATTAATTTTCCCTCATGGGCAAAAACATGACTGTACCAAAGCAAATACAGACCACTTTCTCTTCTAAAATTAAGCAGAAGAAAGATAGGAGCATAAGTATGAGTTAGCAAAGGAATAGCATGTATTTTAAGGACCTTGGAATCTGTATTTCACAAGAATTCAACACTAAAGAGAAACTGCAGGGGTTGTGAGAAAAGACAGTAGATATATTTTTGTATGCAAAATTTGTCTTAAGCAATTTAGCATTGGCTGCATTTTGTCACCAAATTCAAGAGTAGTAACACACACAAAATATATATAGTTAACTATATTTCCCTTCATAGAAAATAGCTTTACAACATGTCTACCTGAGGCATTTGCCCACCTGTATTGTCTGTTTCTGTTCTTGTTTCTGTTAGCACAATAGTCATAAAATTATTCTACAAAACACAGATACAGATACAGATAAAGATAAAGATACAGATAAAGATACAGATACAAATACAGATACAGATACACACACACACACAGAGAGAGAGAGAGAGAGAGAGAGAGAGAGAGAGAGAGAGAGAGAGAGATTGCTCTATTTAGCTATGATGTTGTTGATTACTTAACAATAGACAGGGACTCCTCACAGAAAAGAAGGGCTTAGTAATAAAGAAGATAAACAAGGCAAACTGTTAATTTCCATTTTAAAGTTGACTTAGTGGTCCAAGGATACTGATTTTCCTATAAGTAGAAATGATGTCTCAGACTAGACTAATTTCTCAAAACTTCATTTCTATTCCTCCAGTAAGCCAGTCCTGTAGTGCAGGCCCCGGAATATGTTACCACAGCAGTAATCCTCACTTTCTCCTTCAATTGAAATGACATATGGGTGCATAGGTGAAACTACTCAGATCTGCATTGTACCACGAATATATTCTGAATACTCAGTTTGTAATGTGTGTTAATGAGAAAAGCTGTGAACTTGTCATTTGATTTACAATCTCAAATCCTGAGAATCCCCTGAAGCTTCAGTTACCTGTACTGGAGAGATCTGATTTTTACAATAGAGAAAAGATGTATGTCTGGTGGAAGAAAATTGGCACATATCAGGCTGCAATGTAATGACAATATGGATGACTAATCTTAAAACTAATGGACAGCAAAGATAAATGTATTGTTTCTCAAATGCTATGGCCTAACAAAACTGAAATCATTTATTCATGGAAAAAATATCAATGCAGGTTGATTTCTCATAGCTGTATTCCTAATGCCTCCAGTTTAAACTTGCAAGCAGTTTGCTACAGATAGGATGCTAAATGATACTGGACAGGTGAGTGTGCAAAATTAGGAGAGGCCACATTACACAAGCCATTGGGAAGTCCTTCTTTGAACAGGAAATACAAAGACACACACACATGCACACACACACACACACACACACACTCACACACAGGTGTATGTGTGTGTGGGTGCACATATGAGAACAATTCAAACCAACTTATCCCATCAATTTAGTGCTTTTTATTTCATACCACTTTATGATAGGCCAGTGCCTTGAAGCCGCAAGTGGAATTCAGTATTATTTATATATACTTATAAAATTTAGTTTTTCCTTCAGGTTAACAACACCTCACAGGCTTCCAGCTCTCATATTCAACATGTAGTTCCATCTACAAAAGCCTAAAATCAAGTATTGAGACGTTCCAACTATTCCCAAGTGGGTTAAAATCATTTCAGCTGAAAGCTTATCAGTAAGATTAAAATTCACAAAAGTGCTAGAAGAGATAAAGTGCTAATATCTGGCATGTAATAAAAATATACATTAAATGAAAACAAACAGCAATGCCAATACTGAAATAAATTTTAAAAAATCAAGAAATTAAACAAATGATAAATTAGGATTGAGATATAAAAATATTTCTTATTATCTTCCAATTATTCATAATTAGCATATATTCATTTAGTAAAATATATCTATATTACACTGATATGTAAGACCTGTACAAAAGATCTAAACTGAAACCTTGATAGAATAGAATAGGCTTAGTAGTCAATATTAGTTATAATTATTAATTATTGTTTTGGGGTTCTATGGATGAATGATAAAATACTGAGAGCCTACTGGCCTTTATTAAAATGTATTTTTCTGTCAACACCTCTCTGACTATGGGAAATCATGAGTTAAACTGGTCACTGACTAGAAGCATGAGTCAAGAGTAGTTCCTGATATATTCAATGTTTTATTGCAATATTTAGTAGAATTTTTGAAGTGCCAAGTAGATTTAAGGATAAAGATAACAAAAACATTAAAAAGGAAGAACATTTGAAGAATGAGAATGAGAAGAGGAGAAAGATTACTGTCTTAGTCACAGAATTGATAACTTCATCCAATTGGTTTATATGACTCAAAATGTTTTGGAATTTTAGAATAGTTGTAGAGCCCTTGCCTAGGATATGCACGTCCTTGTATTTGGTAAGTAGCACTCCAAAAAATAAATAAGAATCTCAAGAGAATTAATTTATCCTATAGAGAGGTAATGTAAATGTATGGGTTCATTTTCAAGACCTGATCAAATGAACATTTTTAATTATATCATCCTTCTTAAGGAAAGAGAAATTGAAAGCAATCATTCTCAGTGGTTTAAACTCATTGATTTAAATATCAAAGAGATATATAATTTGTACTCAGCACTCTAATGCACCGCAAAGCCTATGCTGAAGCAGCAGTAAATAAGAACTTATGAAGAAAAACAAGATCTTCAACGACGGATGAGGCTCTTCAATCATCTGCATCACTCAGATGCTAAAACTCAGTGAGTACACAAGAATAACACGACTTACTGAGGCACCTACCAACCTTCCCAGTCACAGGATGGAACAGTGACACACTGCAGAAAGTGCCTACGCTGAAGAGAGTCAATCAATATACTTGACATCACTGAAGAGCAGTCTTGCCTGGGAAGAAAAACAAGCATTTAAAACCCTCTCGTTCAGCTTTCAAAAATACTTGGAAAAGACTTAAAGAAGTGTTTGGTCCAATTCTTCCCTTCAAAGAAGCTACATATTTTTATAACTTGGAATATATGTGTGGGCTCATAAACACAGGAAACACACTGCAAACTCTGAGGTGGTTATCACCTGCATTTCCTCAGAAGGGTTTCACTGGGAAATAATAAGGTGTAAAGCACATAAGTCTTAAGGTTTTGTGGCCCTTTGCTGACCCAGCTAGTGCATGTTCTTTCTCTGTGACCACCTCACCCTCAGCAATTTCAACATCCCAGATTAAGTGACTGAATGGTGACTGCTGATACAATCAAGTATTAATTTTCCTACTTAATGACCAGCATCACTGGGACATAGTAAGGCAACCTTACCTTTATTGTGCAAACTGGAACTTATTCACAACCATTTATAGTTTTTGAAATCAGCCATCAAATATTATCACAGCACAGTCATAATTTGCTGATGAAACTAAGGCTTCTGGCTTAGTATCTGACATACTAGAAGTAAAAAATCAAACTTTAGTACATTTTCCTCTCACCTCCGACATGTGTGCTGATGCATGTTTTTATTTGACATCCACTGCAAAACAAAAAAACTTAAAAATTCAGGGTTCTTGTTGTCCGTTATAGTATATTATATGTGTTGGTATAACCTACCCCTTGTTGGATCTCTACGTAAACTTGGAATAGGTTACATACATACATACATACATACATACATACATACATACACACACACAGAGAGAGAGAAAGATTTAAGAATAAATGTATTTTTCAAGATTTTTAATTTATGCATATATGTGTTAATAAATGAGTTTATGTATGTGCAGGTGACTTTGGCGAACAGAGGGAATTGTATTTCATGGAATGAAATTGGACTTATAGAAGGTTATGAATCGGCTGCTATCTGTGCTAGGAAACTATTCTGAATATTCTGTAAGAGCACTAAGCAATCTTCAGCGCCTAATATATGTATTTTAGTCAGATAGATGATAGATAGGTAGATAGATAGATAGATAGATAGATAGATAGATAGATAGATAGATAGATAGATAGATAGATGGATGGATGGATGGATGGATGGATGGATGGATGGATGGATGGATGGATGGATAGATAGATAGATAGATAGATAGATAGATAGATAGATAGATAGATCAGTTGATTGATAGGTAGATAGAGAGATGATCAAAACATCAGAGATATAATGTTTGTGTTTTCTCATTTTTGGCTTCTGAGGGCTGTTGAAATGAGATTGGCCCTTAATTAGACATACACACATCAGAAAGCATTTCCTGTTGTTTTGTTGTGTTGTTTTTTTTCTCATTAGTCTTTCTTAGGAGACATTTTCTTGTTATATAGCTCCTACTGGCCAGGCAGTCTAATCCTTCCTCCTCAACTTCCAGTCTGGACTGAGTGCAGGTTTCTTTGTCTTCATCATTGTCAGAGACTGTGCTTTCTGTTCTAATTTAATAATTACATGCTGAGTTTATCCCTTTCTTTTAATAGAAGTCCAGAATATGATTATACTATGCAATTGAAACAGTATAGGTATACCAAGGGAGATGCTTCCTTACCAATCTCCCCTGCTAATGCCTGGTATGCCCGTGGATGGGTTTCCCCTACCTTTCGCCCAATTTTTAATTCCCACTTGCTTCTTGTTCAGCCTGATCTATATCGTCTTTTTGCTGCTACTTATACTTTTATTTTTTTTTATATTTTTACAAGAACAGTACATTAGTGTCAAACTCTAAATACAAGTTTAACTACCCAATTTCCAAAAGACAGACGCTGCCTTTTCATGCTTGTAAGAACACAGCTTCCACAAATATCCACTATTTGCATGCACATAACCGAATCTTCATTCTACAGTAGAAAAATCTACAGTTAACCAGATCAACTCTAACAAAGCTACAACAAATTAATGGTGATAAATCAGTATGATTTGGTCAACAGAATATGGACTAGCATTGTTTCATAGAAATAATATAAATACTGGAATCTTTACAGCACAATTATCATGTCCAGTGTGAAATTAAAGTTATGGAAAATCTACAATAAATGCATAAGTCTTTTTAAAAGCTAGATGCTGATGAATAGTGAGGTGTCCCATAAAGTAAACGTCCTCTCCAAGTAATTCTGTTGACTTTAATTGAATCCCAGAACCCATATGTGATTAGAGAAAAGAATCAATCTAGAAAACATTTTCAAAGGGCATCATGATGCACTTACATGCACAAAGACATACACATGATAATAACAATTGTTCTGAAATAAAAATGATAAATAAAATAAAACCAGATTCTTAGCTGAGCCAGGTTTTATAATTAAAAGAGGATTTTAAACAATCTAATTTCTCTGTCTCTGTCTCTGTCTCTCTCTCTGTGTGTGTGTGTGTGTGTGTGTGTGTGTGTGTTGTCATCAATAATAGATACCAGAATTACTTAATTTGTAAAAACACATAAAATCAAGAAGTTTACCAAAAATAGAAACCATTGAATTTCTACTGTAGATGTGCATGGATAAAAATGAAGCAGAGAATGGCCAAACTGGAGACCCATGTTATGGGAGAGACCCAAATTGTGACACTATTAATGATACTCTGTTATGCTTGCAGTCAGGAACCTTGCATAACTGTCTCCTGAGAGGCTTTACTTAGCAGCTGGTGAAAACAGAACCATTGACCCTGGACCCATAGGGCCTCACAGAGACTGAATTATAAAACAAAGAGATTGTGTGAGACAGACCTAGGTCTCCTATATAAATGTAACTGCTAGGTCTTCATATGGATTCCCTAACTGGACCAGGGCCTTTCTCTGACTTGGTTACCTGACTTTGGACACCGTTCCCATAACTGGGCTGCCTTGTCTAGGCTCATAGAAGATTTACCTAATCTTACTGCAACTTGATATGCCAAGGCAGGTCTTCCATATATATAGAAGGTCTCCTCTCCTCCTCAGAAAAAGGAGGAAAAATGGGAGATGGTGAGATGAGAGAGAGGGCCTTGGAAGGGAGAAAAAAGAGAAGCTCCAATTGGGGTGCAAAGTAAATAAATAAATTAGTAAAAAACAGTATAAAAATTTTACATCATACAAACAGCAAACCAGAGGAGACAGAATTAATATTTATTGAACTTAGAGTCTGAATATTAGGTAACACCCAATCAGAAAAGACATTGAAAGAATACATAGGCTATTAGTTCATTTGTGTATATTTGAGAATAAAAATTAGAATTAAGGCAGAAGAGGGCATAATAAATAACTAAAAATTTCTCCAATGTCAATGAACTTCAACCAGGATGACTAGAAAAGTAACAACTCATACTGCTGAAAAGTAATGGTAAGACAAAAGATTGTATAATAATACATTATATGCAGTAACAAAAGCAAGAATAGTGCCATATCTATCATCAAGAAATTAACATATAAAACAATGTATTGGCATATTTACAATGATTGGAGAAAAAGTATTTCACCATCTCTATTTAGAATAAGAATTGAAATTAGAATTCATACATGTTCAGAGGCTTAAGATGTAGGCAACAGATTTGTTTTTGAAATGTGGTACAGAAATATCTTCAATCTGAAATGTCAGAGATTATACAATTATATGTGTGGAAAATGTAGATTCAGAGCTACTAAAACTAGTACATTAATTTTGTAATTTCTGTGTATATAAGTTCAATAAAAATTCAAGCTAATTTCTTACATGCTTGAGACAAACATTTGTGCAATGTAAAATGATATTTAAAATTTACTTTGTAATACCTTTAAAAGAAACATAATTAGGAATACATTTAAACAAAGTTTAGAAGACCTTTATACAGCAACAAACTAAACCTGGAAATACTTATTTCTTATAGATTAGAGACATTAAATTATCAAAAAAGTTGATTTTTAAGGCTAGTATATGAATTAAATCACAATGCGCATCTTAGTAGGTTTTAATGTAGTGGTGATTTTTTTTTGCCTGTATGGTTTTGAGCTCCTGGGGAGTAGCAGGCACACACCTGCCCAGGAGCTACCTCAGATCCGAACAAATGGAAAACACACACACATACACACACACACACACACACACACACACACACACACACACACACAAGTCAATCTTAAAATGCCTTGGATAACTCAATGCCTGGGCACTCCTAAACTGTCCCCTACCATGCCACCCCAAGCCCAATTCCAGAAGTGGCCAGTGGCTACTTACTGGAAAACTGACATGACTGGTTGGCTTTATCTCTTGTTGCTCCTGGAATTCCTTATTCTTTTCCCATTCATCTCAATTCTTCCAGAATCCTCCCAGCAAGTGTCCTGCTCCAATACTCAGTGATTGGTCACTGTCATCTTTATTGATAGATCAAAAACCAAAATCGTGTTCAAATGTATGACCAATAGCTTTGCCAAGATAGAGTAAACAATTCGTCACAATTCTGCTTTACAAAGATTTATCAGATGACCCCAGGCCAGAAGGCTGAAGACTGATCCTCCAACATTTTGAGGAATGGGAGACTGTCCAGGTAGTCAGTTGTTTCTACAACTGTTTAAGAAGCTATGATTGGTACTTCATATATACCCAGGTAATATTTAGTTCAGTATTTTGTCTGCATATGAAATAGGCAATTTCTGTCCCATGGCTCCCTTGCCATGCTAAGCAATGTTGCCTGGAGATAATGATGCACGATATCTTCTTTGAACTGTGAAGGGGAAACTGTCAGGAGCAGACATTTCTCTAGTCAAATGATCTTTAATAATAAAATAATATTAAATGTCACATTCTGTGAATTTTTGGTGTTTTTGAAGACTATGTATCTATGTAAATTGTATTTGAACTTTTACACCTTAGTTACTTTTAGCCATTTCTACTTGAGTAAATTGAAAACACTTTATTATAATTAATTAGAATCTAACTTAATCATGAGTTTATTATCTGGCCCTTAGTTATAAAGGAGTTGTACAGGCACAATTCCTGTCTAAGTGTAACAATATTCATTTCAAATTTTGCATCAATATACAGATTCAAAACAGTGAAAACCTTAATTGTATATCAATATATAAATTCTGTACCAATGTAAGGAATTCGATTTTACATCAATTACAAGATGTAAGATTATGTAAGATTATGGCTATATAATGTTTTGTTCATTGACAACTTTAGTAATTCATGCCATCTATTTCCTTTTTGTTCAATATTATGACCATTCTTAAGTAACCATTAATAGGTCACCCTATCTATAATAACAATAGCCAGACACCCAAACTCAAGGAATCAGGTTGATGACTTTTCATGACTACTTCCTGCTGATTAGAGGTGAAGGAAAATTCAGAAAAATTTATAGGAAACATTAGAAAATTCATTTTGATAATCAAAACAATTCAAATGAATTAAAGCAATCTAAACAAATATTATCTATTGAGACTGTGTTAATCCTGTCTCCAGGCCCAACCTTCATAACCTCAAAGCCTACATTATTTACATATTTGTGTAAACTTGAATCTTTCCTACGATGGAGAATAGCATCTCTGTGGGCACATTCTGTAGTATGTTCCTTTCTCTGTATAGAACTCTCAAAGTCTACATTTCTATTGTCTGAGATAGGCTAGGTTCCCTACCTCCTATTTTTGACTTAATTTATTTTAAGATTGAAAGCCTCAATATTTATATATCTCTGTATTTAATTATAATTAAATTCCATTCTATATACTGTTTAAGCCTATTTATAGGCTCTAATTTTTATTAGCCTAGGCTGACAATCCCAGAATTTATGAGTCAACCACATTCAAAAATTCTGAGAAATTATCCTAGTAAGACTTTTATATATGTTTAAAGCATTTCTTCATCCATTCTCCCCGACTTCTCTCTTCTGTGGGGCTAATATTTGCTGCATCTGGCTCCCTACCACTCATCTTAAGCTCTTTGTATCAGTTTCGAACCACAGGAAAAAAATCCCCACGTGTCTCAGGTAAAATCTCTATATTCCCTTCTACACTTAGAGACAATTAAATCAGATTTATAAATCTTTTTTTCTTTATATGTCTGGGGACTGGAAGCTGGGAGCTTTATTGTTTGCTTCTCATTGTCTCTTTCTAGCAGGAAGGCCAGGGTCAATCCCTGCCAGTAGCTGTGTTCCTTTTTTCTAGTTTCATACTCTGGAACTGTATGACTGAGTTCTGCTCACCTAGAAACCAGTTCTCCCCACTCCTAGACTTAATAGTGGATTCTTGTCCATCACATTGAATGCCATCTTTTGGGGTGGGTTTTTTTTTGCCTGTACTGCCTTGACCTCCTGGGGAGTGGCATGCACACACCCTCCCAGGAGTTATCTCAGATCCGAAATGGCAAACACACACAAACACACATGCACGTGCACACACACACACACACACACACACACACACACACACACCAATTAATATTAAAATGTATTGGCTAACTCAATGACTGGACACTTCTAAAGTATCAGCTGCCATCCCATACCCAAACCCATATGGGTAGTTGTCTTTCTCTTGTTGCTCCTGCATCCCTTTCTCCTTTTCTTAGTCTTCTCCATTCTCCCTGAGTCCTACCAGCACAACTCTCAGTGTCCCACCTCCATGTCAGCCTTTGGTCACCTGCATCTTTATTAATATATCAAAAACTTCTTGGGGACAAGGACCTTCAGCTTCAATACAGGCAGATTCCAGATTAAATCAAGACATCAGACAGATTCTGGATTAAATCAAAGCATCGTTACCACTTCTCTATATTTTAAAATATAAATTATTGAACTGGACCAAGGGTAAACTTAGAAAATGTCTATAATCACAATCATAATCTTAAGGTGCACTAGTAATATTGACTAGATTTATAATGACTATTAAAATCAATCATTTGTGTATGTGTCATGATTAAGCATGCTAATTTTTTCAAATAAGAATGCAATACAAAAAATTATAAAAACTAATTTCTGAAAAAAGTTAGTGACCTTGTTTGTAGTATTATTTAACTCAACGTATTATTGAATGGCTAGAAATATTTTCTAAAAAATAAGTAAAATTATTACAATTAATAACTGTAGATTTAGAAAAAGATATCATAGTTTGAACAAACAGAAATGAATTAAGGGAAAATTGGATTTGAAGAAATCAGTTGATGTGGGTAAGAACAACATTTGTCAGTGAATATAAACATAAATTTCTGAATTCACCAAAAATTATACTTGCCTAGTAATATTGCAATAGTAAGGTCTCTTTTAAGATCCTCAATCTCATGAGCATTGTGTAGTCATCTAGATATCTAAGTACCAGGAATGATATATCCCTCATGATCAGGAATTAAATACATAACACAGAGACCATCTGAAAAAGGGCAATATATCCATGGTGGATACAACTGCAACACAATTCTTGAAATTGTTAAAACATTTCAGAAAAGGGGATAGCAGAAATGAAAGAGCCAAAGGACTGGGGAGTCTCCTGGAAGACTAATGGTGACCAGGAAGCTCTAATCATGATACCTCAACAATATGACTGCTTAAGACTTCTGACAAACCAATGGGTATGCTCACTAGGAAAAATAATGTTGTTCGATCCCATACACAGACAGAGAAATATAGTCAATTATTGACTGCCAAGAGAGTTGGAGAACTAGTCTACACGAAGGATTGGTTATCTAATACAAAGTGGCCAATCCTGAATCTGAAATCATAGACACATATAATGAGATTTATGAGGATACACACACACACACACACACACACACACACAATCACACACACACATCAATAGAAAGATAAATAGATAAGATAGATGTTGTATGTCATGTATCATTTATCATGTATCATATATAAAATAGTATATACATATATAAATAATATTACATATCTATAATATAAATAGAAAAAAGTTAGACAGATGGATGGATGGATAGATAGATAGATACATAGACAAATAGGTAGATAGACAGATCAGTCTCCAAGAAAAAGAAAGGAGGGAACATGAGGATAGATAGAGAAAAAACATGAGATTTTATACTTTTATTTAAAAAGCATAATATAGGAAAATAATTCCTAAGAATTTAGTGCCATGCCATACTGAATCAATTACTCCAATTTTTGAAACAATTAAGTTTATCTTTCTATTTATTGTTAATTTTGAATTAAAATGATTAACAAAGAAATTGCTAGCAGTACTTTTTTTCTGACTGAACCATGAAATAAATGTTAAATGTTTGTAATTATTTTATAATGTTTGCTATTATATTTGATTTGGTGGAAAGTAGTAGTTATATATACATTCACATTATACCATATAATACTACTGTTCAAGCATATAATTTATTTTGCTTTAGAAATTTAAAGCATTTCTTACAGATGTCACATTTGTTAAATATTTTGTAAGCTAATATGACTCTGAATTAGTCTACATAGTAATCCTCTCATGTGTGGGAAACCATAAAAATGTGACAAAAATTAGTTTGCTACTTGACTTTCCAACTTATGCACATTACATATGAACAATTCAAGAAATATAAAATGGGTCAATAAAATTCTGTCAGGAAATTTAAGGCTTCATTTTTCTTGTTATAAATAGTTTTAAACTTTTATACAGTAAATTTGAGCATATTGTTTTCCTTCTGCAATACCTTCCACATTATTCCTGTAATGTTAATCACCTATAGTGTCATTTCTTTCACATTGAAAAAACTATCATAATACACAAACAATAAATTAGTAAGACAAAAAAATACAAAGATGAAAAAAAAGGAAAAGCACACACACACACACACACACACACACACACACACACACAAAAGCAGAGTCAATTTTTTGTTGATCACCTACTTATGGGCATGGATGCTGTCTTGGAGTGGGTTGATATATCCAATGTCACTTTAGTGAATGAAACAGATATTCCCAGAAGGTATCAATTACAAACAGTTTCAGGGTAAAGGTAGGATATTGTATCAACTTTCCTTTCTCTATGTTGGGATTTGTGTATGGTTGAATTTATGCATGTTGTTTGTGCATGCTGCCACAGATTCTCCGAGTTTTTAATTTGAGTCGTCTTGGTTGTGTATGGAAGACACAGTCAGTGGAGTCACCCATCACCTCTGGCTGTTACACTCATCTTCTGCAAAGATCTCGGAGTCCTGATAAAGACATCTCATTGAGAGCTGCATCTCTCAACATCTTTCATTGTTGTCCACTTGTGGGTGTCTATGTTAATCGCCGTCTAGTGTAAGAAGAGCACTTTCTGCTGTGAAAACCATCCTAGTGGAGGAGAAAAGTAATAGCCAATACCAACCAAACCTTGTGAGTTACAACCATTACCTGCCTGCAAGATATACTGTTGCAGTAATGCCTCAAATACTATGGAAATAATCAACGACATTTTGATTGGCTATGAAACCAACTCTATGAGATGCAACCTTAACACTGCTGAAGTAGTTAGAACCTCAAACTAGATAGGTCAGAGGACTTACGAGAAAAGCTACTACAACTATTTTGCTGAAAGAACACAACAAAGGATTGAGTTTGAATGATGTTGTCTTTTCCCCTAGATAAGAGATCAAGGTTTCAGCCCTGTAAATCCGTTTATGAACTGGTTAGCCACAGTGAGTTTAATTCCCCTTCTTCAAATCTGCATTAACATTTTATGATGTACATAACACTAGCATTAGGTCATGACTGTGAAACTGATATATATTATGCTGAATAGCTCTGAAATACACATTTGCACACATGCATTTGCGCACACTTATATTATGTATCACTGAATAACTGTCTAACAGACATGATCTCCAAAGGTAGAACTTCTTCACCAAATACTATTCAACTTTTAGAAAACATGAAAAGTTTTAGCAAACTGCAAATTTTACAGTTTAATGGTTGTCTGTATAAGTTGAAATTCGGTCTATGGTATGGAGAAATCACTCGGCAGTTGAAGGCACTGATCATTCTTTCCTAGAATTTGAATTTGATTCTGGCACCCACATGGTAGTTCATTAGTCTATGCAGCTTCTCTCTACAGGACCTGATATTTACTAAACCTCTTCTATTTCCTACTAGCAACAGATATGCATCTGATGGATAGACACATATACTCACAAAATACATGAACATGTAAAAAATAATTTAAAAAAACAGGTGATTTTCTTTTTTTAAAATTTTTAATGTTTTTAAATTTTATTTTTCTTATATATTTTATACATTTACATTTCAACTGTTATCTCCTTTCCCCTTTGGCCCTTCCCCTCTCCCTACCCCTGCTACTATGAGGATGCTCCCACTCCCACCCAACCATTCCCAACTTAAAGCACTGGCATTCCACTACATTGCAGAAATGAGCCGTCACACAACCGAGGGCTTTTCTCCGATTGATGCTGGACAATGCTATCCTCTGCTACATGAGGATGTAGCATGAGTTCCTCCATGTGTACTTTTTGGTTGGTGGTTTATTCCCTGGGAGCTCTGGTGGGGTCTGGTCATCATTCTTCCCATGTGTTTGCAGATTCCTTCAGCTCCTTCAGTCTTTTCTCTAACTCCTCCATTGGAATCTTCTTGTTCAGTTGAATGGTTAGTTGCAACCATCCTCATCTCTATCAGTAGGGCTCTGGCAAAGCCTCTGGGGGGACAGCCATGTCTGGATTCTGTCAGCAAGCAATTCTAGGCACTAGCAATAGTGTCTAGGTTTGGTGCCTGCATATGAGATGGATCCCCAGGTGAGACAGTATCTGGATGACCTTTACTTTAGGCCCTGCTACACTTTTTGTCCCTGTTCTTCCTCCTGTGAGTATTTTGTTCTCCCTTCTGAGAAGGAATGAAGCATCCATATTTTGATCTTCCCTCTTTCTGAGTTTAATATGATCTGTGAATTTTTTCTTAGGTATTCAAAGCTTTTGGGCTATTATCCACTTATCAATGAGTGCATACTATGTGGGTGGTTTTTTTGTTTGTTTGTTTGTTTGTTTGTTTTCTTTTTTTGTGACTGGGTTACTTCACTCAGGACGATATTTTCTAGTTCCATCCATTTACCTTAGAATATCATGTAGCCATTGATTTTAGTACTTGAATAGTTCTCCATTGTGTAAATGTAC
Organism: Rattus norvegicus; assembly: GCF_021556685.1. NCBI lineage: Eukaryota > Metazoa > Chordata > Mammalia > Rodentia > Muridae > Rattus > Rattus norvegicus. The sequence goes on along the minus strand of NC_141539.1, from coordinate 24,393,834 downwards.
CACATTTTGTGTATCCATTCCTCTGTTGCTGTTGAAGGACATCTGGGTTCTTTCTAGCTTCTGGCTATTATAAATAAGGCTGCTATGAACATTGTGGAGCATGTGTCCTTGTTATATTTTGGAACATCTTTCGGGTGTATGTACAGGAGTGGTATTGCTGGGTCCTCAGTCCAATTTTCTAAGGAATTGCCAGAATGATATCCACAGTCGTTGTACCAGCTTGCAATCTCATAAACAATGGAGGAGTAGACCTATTTCTCCACATCCTTGCCAGCATCTAATGTCACTAGAGTTTTTGATCTTAGCCATTATGACTGATGTGGTATCTCAGGGTTAATTTGATTTTCATTTCCCTGATGACTAAGGATGTTAAGCATTTCTTTAGGAGCTTCTCAGTCATTGGGGTTCCGCAGTAGGAAATTCTTTGTTTATCTCTGTACCGCATTTTTAATAGGATTATTCGATTCTCTGTTGTGGGGGGTGGGTGTGGCAGCAGTACCAAGAAGGTGCCCAGGACTGCAGCTAAGTCTCATGACTAGCACCTGACTTCCTCACACATCTGAAACTAGCCATGTCCACTGTGAGAGCTGCACAGGTGCACCATGACGCAAGATCAGGCCATGTGACGTGGACCTATGAACTGAGAATACGCAGTCTGGACTGAGGAGGCGGAGTTGAGGGAGGATATAAGGGAGTGTGCTCGGGGGCTGGGCAGGAGAGAGAGAAAAAAAGAAAAGAAAGATTCCTCCTTGTATGCTGTAAGGTTCCTGAATAAACTGCTTTGAGAAGAATGCTGTGTCGTCGCTCTTTTCTGCAGATTGGAGACAGAAGTGATAAGTGGTGGCCCGCACGGGGACCCTTCTCCTTGGTTCAGAACTCATTGAGGTCAGGGCGGCTAACCAGTAAGTTCCCAGGTAAGAGGGACGAGAAAAGCTCTCGGATTGAGACTATAAGGTTCCCGGTTTTGGGACAAGTCGCACCAAGCACAATGGGGAACTCAACATCAGCTCAGACAGTTCACCAAGCCCTCAAGGATTTGTTAAAAGTGAAAGGAATCGGGCTAAAGAAGTAAATACTAGAGAATTTTTTAAAAGCAGTGGACCAGGTTGCTCTGTGGTTTCCGATGACAGGACATCTTACAATGTCCAGTTGGGAGAAATTAGGGAAAGATTTGAGGTTTGCTGAGGGGCAGGGGGTTTTACCAAAAGGAGTGCTGCCAGTGTGGAAATTAGTGAAAAAATGCATAGGGGGTGAGGAAAGGTGTGGCATGGAGCTCAAAAAGGGAAATGAGGCACTAAATCATGTTAGAGAGGAACGTTCTCAAAAATGAGAGACCGAAGGAAATTCTAGCGAGGGAGAAATGTCAGAAGACAATCTGGAAAGCATTGCCGACAGCTTAGAGAAAGTGAAACTAAAGGTAGAACCATTGGCTCTGGGGCCGCCTCATCTGCTTCCGTACACTCCGGGCAGGACAGAGGGATGTAGTTTACACCTGGAAATCTGGAACGTTTTTGGCATTACTGCAGCCATTGTTACTGCTATAGCAGTTTCTGCTGCTGCAGCCATTGCTGCGGCCATATCCCTTATCTCTGTAATACAGACTGCGGCAGCTGTAAATAATTTATCCGCAGGTGTTGCAGAAGCTTTGGATGTTCAGGGTAATATTAATAGTCAGTTGAAAGCGGGAATTTTGCTGCTGTATCAAAGGGTTGATTTGCTGAAAGAATGGGCTGGACTTTCTGGACTTGCCCTATGCCTTATTCTTATTAGCATCCTGGCCTTTTGGTGCATGTGCTGTATACAGTTTCGTCAGCGCAGAACTCAAGCCTTAATGATTCAGGCTTTTGCAGTGGTGGAGACAGGACAGTCTCCTCAAGTGTGGCTTGGCATGCTAGAGAAGTAGTTAATGTCGGGTAAGATTCCCTGGGTGTGTCACCAACCTAAGACAGGGATCAAACCTAAGCTGTTTGTCTCCCGATGATGGGTAAGGGGCATTGCTGAAGGGGGCAACCTAAGACAGGCATTCTCTCTGCCAAAAACATAAAGAAGGGGGAGATGTGGGGAGCGGGTGTTGCGGCAGTTCCAAGATGGCGCCCGGGACTGCAGCTAAGTCTTATGACTAGCACCTGACTTCCTCACATACCTGAAACTAGCCATGTCCATTGTGAGAGCTGCACAGGAGCACCATGACTCAAGACCAGGCCATGTGACATGGACCTATGAACTGAGATTATGCAGTCTGGACTGAGGAGGTGGAGTTGAGAGAGGATATAAGGCAGTGTGCTCGAGGACTGGAGAGGAAAGAGAGAAAAAAAGAAAAGAAAGATTCCTGCTTGCATGCTGTAAGGTTCCTGAATAAACCACTTTGAGAAGAACATTGTGTCTTCGCTCCTTTCTGCGGGTCAGAGACAGAAGCGACACTCTGTAGTAACATTTTGAATTTTTTTGTATATATTAGATAATAGCTCTCTATTGGATGTAGAATTGATAAAGCCTTTTCCCAATCTGTTGGTTGCTGTTGTGTCCTATTGACAGTGTCCTTTGCCATACAGGAGTTTGCCATTTTATGATGTCCCATTTGTCAAATCTTGATTTTAGAACAAAAGCCATTGTTGTTCTGTTCAGGAAGTTTTCCCCTGTGCCTATGTGTTTGAGACTCTTTTCTATTTTTTCTTCTATTAGTTTCAGTGTATCTGGTTTTATGTTGAGGTCTTTAATTCATTTGGACTTGAACAATGTACATGGAGATAAGAATGGGTTAATTTGTATTCTTCTACATGCTGACTGCCTGTTGAACCAGCACCATTTGTTGAAATGCTGTCTTTTTTTTTTCCATTGGATAGTTTTAGTCCTTTGTCAAATATCAAGTAACCATAGGTGTGTGGGTCCGTTTCTGGGTCTTCAGTTCTATTCCATTGATTTATCTGCCTGTCTCTGTACCAATACCTTGCAGTTTTTATCACTATTGCTCTGTAATACTGCTTGAGTTCAGGGATAGTGATTCCCCCTGAAGTCCTTTTATTGTTGAGGATAGCTTTAGCTATCCTGGGTTTTTTGTTATTCCAGATGAATTTGCAAATTGTTCTGTCTAACTCTTTGAAGAATTGGATTGGTATTTTGATGGGGATTGCATTGAATCTGTAGATTGCTTCAGCAAGATGATCATTTTTACTATATTAATCCTGCCAATCCATTAGCATGGGAGATCTTTCCGTCTTCTGAGATCTTCTTCAATTTCTTTCTACAGAGACTTGATTCTTGTCATACAAATCTTTCACTTGCTTGGTTCGAGTCACAACAGAGTATTTTATAATATTGTGGCTATTGTAAAGGGTGTTATTTCTCTAATTTCTTTCCCAGCCTGTTCATTCTTTAAGTAGATGAAGGCTACTATATCCTGCCACTTTGCTGGAGTTGTTTATTAGCTGTAGGAGTTTCAGGTAGAATGTTTGGGGTCACTTATGTATACTATCATATCATCTGCCATTGGTGGTATTTTGACATCTTCCTTTCTAATTTGTATCTCTTTGATCTCTTTTTGTTGTTTAATTGCTCTGGATAGGGATTCTAGTACTATATTTAATAGGTAGGGAGAAAGTGGGCAGCCTTGTCTTGTCCCTGATTTTAGTAGGATTGCTTAAAGTTTCATTCCATTTAGGTTGGTTTTGTTACTGCTTTGCTGTATATTGCTTTTTACTATATTTAAGTATGGGTTTTGAATTCCTGATATTTCCAAGACTTTTATCATGAAGGTGTTGAATTTGTAAAATGTTTCTTAGTATCTAAGTAAACAACCATGTGTTTCTTATTCCTTAGTTTGTTTATATAGTGGATTACGTTGTTGAATTTCCATAAATTGAACCATAGTTCAATTCCTGGGATGAAGACTATTTGATCATGGTGAATGATTATTTTGATGTATTCTTGGATTCAGTTTGTGAGAATTTCATTGAGTATTTTTGCATTGATATCCACAAGTGAAATTGGTCTGAAGTTCTCTTTTTTTTGTTGGGTCTTTGTGTAGTTTAGGGACAAGCATAATTCTGGCTTCAAAGAACGAGTTGGGTATTATTTCTTTCTTTCCTTTTTTTTCCTATTTTGTGGAATAGTTTGAAGAGTTTTAGTATTGAGACTTTTTAAAAGATCTGATAGAATTCTGCACTAAACCCATCTGTTTCTGGCCTGTTGTTGTTGTTGTTGTTGTTGTTGTTGTTGTTGTTGTTGTTGTTTCATTTTGTTTTTATTTGAGAGACTCTTAATGACTGTTTCTATTTCTTATGGATTATGGAACTGTTTAGCTGGTTTGTCTGATCCTGATTTACCTTTGGTACCTCCTATCTATCTAGAAAATCATCCATTTCTTCCAGATTTTCCAGTTTTGTTGAGTATAGGCTTTTGAAGTAGGATCTGATGATTTTTTGGAATTTCCTCAGATTCTGTTGTTATGTCTCTCTTTTCATTTCTGATTTTATTAATTTGGATACTGACTCTGTACCATATTGTTAGTCTGGCTAAGGATTTATCTATCTTATTGATTTTCTCAAAGAACCAGCTCCTGGTTTTGTGGATTCTTTCTATAGTTGTTTTTGTTTCTACGTGGTTGATTTCAGCTCTGAATTTCATTATTCCCTGCTGTTCACTCCTCTTGGGTAAATTTGTTTCTTTTTGTTCTAGAGCTTTTAGATATGCTGTCAAGCTGTTAGAATATGCTCTCTCCAACTTTTTTTGCAGGTACTCAGAGGTATGAGTTTTCCTCCTAGCACTGCTTTCATTGTATCTCATAAGTTTGGGTATGTTGTGCCTTCATTTTCATTAAATTCTAAAATGTCTTTAATTTCTTTCTTTATTTCTTCTTTGACTGAGCTGTCATTGAGTAGAGCATTGTTCAGCTTCCATGTGTGTGTCAGGTTTCCATCGTTTTTATTGTTACTTGAGACCAGCCTTAGTCCATGGTGATCTGTAGAGAGCGGCGCGGCGAAACAAAGATGGCGCCGACATCCAGCCTTGTCTGGATATAAACGACTTACTGCGCATGTGCAGGCTTGTCCCCTTGCTAGGGCTCCCTCTAGTGGTGAACAGCGGTACTGCACATGTGCAGTTTATGCACCAGGTGTTAGTTGACCGTTGATATGCTAATGAGGTGATTCATTCTCCGCCAATCCCTGGAGGACAAGTAGTGGGGTGATCCAAGCCCCACCAATCCCTGAGAGATAATTAGCATACTGTTGTCTATATAAGCCGAGCGATTTTGCTGCTCGGAGTCCCTGTTCAAGAGAGCTGTAACACTAAGAGAGCTGTAACACTAAGAAGAGCTGTAACACAGTAAAGGCTTGCTCGCAGAAGAATCCTGTTGCCACGCGTCGTTCTTGCTGGCGGGACATTGGGCGCGCGACAAGTGGTGCCGAGACCCGGGAACCAACATCGCCGGTGCCAGGGGACCCTTCAGTGTGCTGAAGAGGATTCAGAACTGTGAGAAGGTAAATTAAAAGGTAAGCTTCGAGAAGCATGCCCCTTTTTGGAAAAGAGCATGTCAGAAACGGAGCAGAGTGAGAAATTAGGCTTCGAGAGGTGTGCCCCTTTTTGGATTTAAGAGAGCATGTCAGAAACGGAGCAGAGGCAGAAACGGAGCAGAGTGAGAAATTAGGAGCTCAAGTTAGGAGCTCGCAAAAGGAAAAAGGTTACTAAAACAAAAGTGAAAGAGATACAAAAGGCAGAAGAAATGCCGCTGGAGGAAAAAATAAGAGTGCCTCGGAGGACGAAGTACAAGTCATCCGGAGAGGATACTTTGTATCCATTAAAAGAATTAGAAGCCTTAGAACTGGCTGGCAGTGACTCTGAGCAAGAGTTGTCAGAGTCCGAGGAGGAGGAATTAGAGGAAGAGGCAGCCATATATGAGGAAGAAAGATATGGGCCTAGGTGGAGAGCCACTGTGAAGAAACCTAAAGTTATGGATCCTTTGTGGGCAAGGCTGGTAATTTTGTTTCTTTTTTTCTTTGTGTGGGATAGAGAAGCCACAGATGGCAAGCTTAAGCCCGGACCAAAACCTCTTTGGCAAATGGTCCCTGCCTGCTTAGAGGATAAACAATGTGAGGAAGCCGTTAGAGCCGTTAGGACAGGTCAGAGGGTCCTTGCAGAGCAACAAAGTATGTCAGAGGGAGAAAAGGTCTCCAAAGAAAAAAAGAAAAGAAAAGGAGATAAAAGGAACAGAGAGAAGGCAGAGATAAAAAAAGAGGATAATCAGGACCAGGAAACAAATAAGATATATTCTTTAAAAGCCTTGACCTTAGAAATGTCAGACAATCTAGAAAGCATCACCGACAGCTTAGAGAAAGTGAAACTAAAGGTAGAACCATCGGGTCCCGGGCCTCCCGCAGAGCAACAAAAGGAAGTGCAGGACTCGACCTCAGTTCGACCACCAGACTCGTATTGACCCCTCCAATGGGAACTCAGGTGGTGGATACAGATTTTAAAGGCCCCAGTAAGCAGAATTCAGAAGGATCACAGAAACTGAAAGCATGTGCAAAGATAAAGATTTGGGGTAGTGGTAGTGGACAAGGTAATAATGGTAAAATGTTTTTGTGTATGTGTTCTTTTAGAGTTATGTTAAAATCTAGAGAAGCAAAGTCGATTCTCATAGATGCTTCTAGTCTTTGGACCCTGACTAGAGACAGTTTACACCCTGGACAAGAGAGAGAATGGGGTTGAGAAAAACATTCTTCCCGAACTCTCCACAGATGCTTTGGCAAAAGAAGGAAATGAGCTTAAACTTTTTGGAGCTCTACTGGGAACAGAAGGAGGTGGGAGACGTCTTGCCTCCTTGCTGGCTCCTATTGGAGAAGTGCTTATTTCTGGTTCTGGGTTCTTTAGGTAGGATGTTTGGGTCCTTTTGGTGGAACACCATCTAGTTCTTCTCCTCTGTGTCTATTGTCTGTCCTTGGTGCACCAAGCTGTCCATGTATGTCAATTTATGTCTGGGTTTTGCTTCTCCTTACTTGAATGTTTTGTGTTTCATGTTTAAAAGAAAAGGTTAAAATTTTAAATGCTGGTTGATTCACCCATTGATGTAGCTTTAACTCCTTTCAAGAAAGGAACAAATAAATAAAAAGTTTCAATTGGCTTTTGGAGCCTGCATCTGTAGCTAGAAGCCTAAGTCGGCTGGGCAAGCTCCCCAGGGGGCTGGCTAAATGTTTACACTAGCCAATCCTAAAGACACAAGGAGCTTCACAGCTTCTAAGGTAACGGAACTGATCTCTGTCTCTCTTAGAAAAATCTTTGACTGTGATTATTGGACTCAACAGGTGACAAGGTGTTTCTCTTAAAACTACAGCTAGAAAAAGTAAAAATGGTGATTGATTTAAATATTAAAGGTATGTGTAGCCACTTCATTTTTGTTTTCTGATTGGTTTTAAATGAATGAATATTCTCTACATGCCTTGGTTATGGACTATTGGCTTTTAAGTTATTGGATATGGTTTAAAAAATGTAACATTGGAGGAAAGTAGAAGATTAGAAAAGGCAATTCTAAGAAGGTACAAGGAAAAGGAAGATCTGCTTTTGTGTATACTAAGAACCTTTTGTCAGCCTACAGGAGTGCTATGGCAACAAGGTCCACTTCTTTGGATTTATCCCCATACTTCTCCAAATAAGACCCTTGAATATTACACTTCTGCTGTTGCACAGCTTGCTGTGTTAGGCGTTAAATCTTGTATTCAGCATTTTGGTATTTTACCCAAGAAAATTATTATACCATATACAACAGCTCAAATAGAAACATTGTGCGCCTTGATAGATGATTGGGCCATATTACGCTGTAGTTTTGATGGAGAGTTTGACAATCATTATCCTAAGGATCCTTTGCTACAATTTTTTTTTACTGAACATCCAGTGATCTTTCCTAAGATCACTGCCTCAGAGCCTTTGCCAGAGCCTTTGTTAGATATTTATACAGATGGCTCCAAAACAGGTGTAGGTGCCTATATGGTTGATTCTCAAGAACCAGTATTAATTCAATACAGTCCAGGTACCCCCTAAATTACAGAATATAAAATTGTATTGAAAGTTTTCAAAAGATTTCATGATTATTTTAATTTAATTTCTGATTCTGCTTATGTAGTTAATGCTGTGCACTCACTTGAAATTGCAGGGCCAATTTGGTCGAGTAGTACCGTATGTCAAATTCTTTTAGAATTACAAAATTTGATTTGGGCCAGAAAAAAATAAAATTTTTATACAACATATTCGAGCCCATACTAATTTGCCTGGTCCCATGACCAGTAATAACACCCTGGTGGATGCTAGTACTCGTAGAGAGTTTATTTTTCATGCCACTCCGGTTGATCTCGCTAGAGGATTTCATCAAAAGTTTCATGTACCTGCTTTTACTCTTCAACAAAAATTTAAAAATCTCTAGAGCTGCAGCTTGTGATGTGGTGTTACGTTGCCAAAATTGTGTTCAATTTCACCACCCTCCTCATGTGGTATTAACCCTCGTGGTCTGATCCAGCTAAAACTTTGGCAGATGGATGTCACACACATATCTCAATTTGGAAATTTAAAATATGCTCATGTTTCTGTTGATACCTATTCCAGTATTATACATGCTACTCTGATGACTGGTGAAAAGGCTCGTAATGCCATTAGCCATTGCTAAAACTTTGGCAGATGGATGTCACACACATATCTCAATTTGGAAATTTAAAATATGCTCATGTTTCTGTTGATACCTATTCCGGTATTATACATGCTACTCTGATGACTGGTGAAAAGGCTCGTAATGCCATTAGCCATTGCTTAGAGGCATGGGCAGCCTGGGGAAAGCCTGATAGTCTCAAGACAGACAACAGGCCTGCCTACACTGCAAAGTCCTTTCAGGCATTTTGCCAGACAATGCAGGTCAAACATACTACAAGATTGCCATACAATCCCCAAGGTCAAGGAATTGTGGAAAGAGTACATCGTACCTTAAAAGAGCTTATACAAAAACAAAAAGGGGGAATTGCCAGCAGCTGAACACCAAAAGAACAACTTTCTTTAGCTCTTTTTACTCTAAATTTCTTAATTCTGGATGCGCATGGCCGTTCTGCCACGGATCGCCATGCTGCTACTACACCTATAACTAATGTAGAAGTAAAGTGGAAGGATGTCTTAACTGATGAATGGCGTGGCCCAGATCCCGTGATTTCGAGATCTAGGGGAGCGATTTGTGTTTTTCCACAGAATCAAGAAAATCCAATTTGGGTACCTGAGTGTTTGACTCGAAAATTGCCTTCTGCTCTTCCTGAAGATGAGACTACGAACCCTACTATTACTACTGGGAATGGTAATACAGGTTAATTCTCTCACCCTGTGGGCTATTGCCAGATCCTGGCCAGTACCCATGCCAGTTCATAGCAATTCTACTGTTTTGAGAATAAGACTGACAAGCATAATCTCTGGTCTTGGTTTCAATGGGTGCTGTCCAATGAGCAAGGGGCATATACATCCCTGACCCCCTTTGCTAGGTTGATGGGAGAGAACTTTGTGCTGTATAATGTTTCAGCTACCAGAAAAAGGTGATACAAGGTTGATCAATATTCAATATAATAACCTCTTGGTAAATAATACTGCCACTAGTACTTCAGTATGTGCTAGATCACCTTTTTTCTGATAAGCACTAATGTAAGCAGTGGTGCTTTAAATTGTAATAGCTCTGATGTAGTCTGCTATTTAGCTGAATGCTGGGATGGCACTAATGACACCGCAGTGATGGTTAAGATTCCCTCCTTTGTGCCAATCCCAGTGGAGGCAAACCTAGATAGCTTTCCTATTCTTAATTTGCTGAAGAGATTTTGCAATTACGGCAGCCATAATTTCAGCCATTGTGCTGTCTGCTGCTGCAGCTACCACAGCTACAATTACTATGACCAATCAAATACAGACGGCTGAGTCTGTCAATCAGATTGTAAAAAGAACTGCAATGGCGCTAGAGATCCAAGAAGAATTTAATACCCATTTGGCATCTGGCCTTCCATTAGCCAATCAAAGGATAGATTTAGTTCAAGAACAAATTGAAGCACTGTATCATATGACACAGCTGTCTTGTGTTTCCTCCCTTAGAGGTTTATGCATTATTCCTTTGTGAGCTAACTTTTCTCAGAATTTTCAACAGAGCAAAGAAATCTCGAATTATCTGAAAGGAAACTGGTCCATGAAAGCAGAGCAACTATCAAGACAATTGCTGATGCAGATTGCTGTCCTCAACAGCACTAGGCTGGACCCCATCACAGTTGAAGACTTTACCTCATGGATTACCAATGCTTTCTCCCTTTTCAAGGAGTGGGCGGGCATGTTTGTCCCGGGGAGCTATTGTCCTCCTGGGATGCGGAGTAGGTCTCTGGCTTATTGGCTGTTTAAAAAGAGAACATGCCAGACACAAAATGGTTGTTTACCAGGCTATGACCACCATTAAAAAGGGTGCTTCTCCCAACATATGGCTGGCCTCTTTGAAAGATCAAGAGTTCGCCCTAGATCATTTTTGTCACAGTCATGTGGAGTCATTGTATCCAGGGACGGGCAACTTTCCTCGATCTCGGACCAACCTAAGACACGGGGCCCGGTGGCGATAGGGTAACTCTATGACGGGTAAGGCCGAGTTTGGATGAGAACGACCTAAGACAGGAGCAATGACAAGATTGACGTGACACCCAGATCTAGACCAGTCATTTTATTAAACAAAAAAGGGGGAGATGTAGAGAGCGGCGCGGCGAAACAAAGATGGCGCCGACATCCAGCCTTGTCTGGATATAAACGACTTACTGCGCATGTGCAGGCTTGTCCCCTTGCTAGGGCTCCCTCTAGTGGTGAACAGCGGTACTGCACATGTGCAGTTTATGCACCAGGTGTTAGTTGATCGTTGATATGCTAATGAGGTGATTCATTCTCCGCCAATCCCTGGATGACAAGTAGTGGGGTGATCCAAGCCCCACCAATCCCTGAGAGATAATTAGCATACTGTTGTCTATATAAGCCGAGCGATTTTGCTGCTCGGAGTCCCTGTTCAAGAGAGCTGTAACACTAAGAGAGCTGTAACACTAAGAAGAGCTGTAACACAGTAAAGGCTTGCTCGCAGAAGAATCCTGTTGCCACGCGTCGTTCTTGCTGGCGGGACATTGGGCGCGCGACAGTGATCTGATAGGATGCATGGGATTATTTCAATCTCCTTATAACTGTTGAGGCCTGTTTTGTAACCAATTATATGGTCAGTTTTTCAAAAGATACCATGAGATGCTATGAAGAAGGTATATTCTTTTGTTTTAGGATGAAATGTTCTATAGACGTCTGTTAAATCCATATGGTTCATAAATTCTATTAGTTTCAATGTGTCTCTGTTTAGTTTCTGTTTCCATGATATGCCCATTTTGGAATGGTGTGTTGTAGTCTCCTACTATCATTGTGTATGGGGAAATGTATGCTTTGAGCTTTAGTAAAATTTCTTTTATGAATGTGGGTGCTCTTGTTTTGGAGCATAGATGTTCAGAATCAAGGGTTCATCTTGGTGGATTTTTTCTTTGATCACTATGAAGTGTCCTTCCTTATATTTTTTGATAAATTTAGTTTGAAAGTCAATTTTACTTGATATTAGAATGGCTACTACAGCCTCTTTTTGGGGACCATTTGCTTGGAAGTTTTTTCCCTGCCCTTTACTCTTATGTAGTGTCTGTCTTTTTCATTGAGGTGTGTTTCCTGTATGCAGCAAAACGCTGGGTCCTTTTTACCTATCCACTCTTTTAATTTATGTCTTTTTATTGCGGAATTGAGTATATTAATGCTAATACATATTAAAGAAGATATTGTTGTTTCCTGTTATTTTTGTTGTTAGCGATGGAATTATGTTTGTTTGCCTATCTTCTTTTGGGTTTTGTAAATTTTTTACTTAGGGATTATATTTCCTGTGATGCTTACTGCATACTTTTGTAATATTCTACATGAAAAAAATTAAAGGAGTTTTGGCCCAACTTTAAAATAAGACTCACAATATGCTGCTTAATATAAAATATAAATGTCACCTTTTTATACCTCACTTTTATTCTAATTAGGAGCAATTTTTGTTGACAATTATGAGAATGGCACAAGCCACTTCTTAATCCCATTTTGTGAAGCTCGCATTGGACTATGCAGTAAGGAACCTTAGCTCATTTAATCCCAACAGCACCCTTATAAAATAGAGTTCCATTATAAGTCAGGAAACCCATTTTCAGAAACTTTCAGTCTCCTGTTAAGTCACATATTAGTAATAAACAGCAATATTGAGTAGGCAAATAGCTCTCTAAGACTCTACTGCTCTATATAATGTTAGACATATTATCTTCATGCTTACCATATTAAGAATAGTTTACTCTTATTTTTTTCCTTCTTTACGGAAGAGAAAATGCTTTATCCATGTTACATAATTTGGCTTCTTTCAGGTAATATAACAAATTTTATTTGCATCAATTTTTATAAAAGTCTCATTTTTATTGTATTTAAGAAGTTCATATAATTCAATTCTATTCATCCATCAAATTTTCTTTATTTATTCTTCTGTTAATAGGCATCTAGGATGGCTCTATTTCCTAGCTATGGCAAGTAGGACAGCAATAAACATGGGTGTATTGCTTCTCTTGTACAGAGGCTTAAATTACTTCAAGTGTCATCTCAAAAGTGGGAGAACTGGAGGAGGCTATAGTTCTAATTTTCAGAGTTTTTTTTTTTTTGTTTTTGTTTTGTTTTGTTTTTTGAGGACTCTCCATATTGTTTTCCATAGTGGACATGCAAGCCTCATTTCACCAACATTAATAGGGTACTTCTTTCCCTAAATACCGGACAGAATTATTGGTGTATAATTTCTTGATAATGGGATGATACTCTATTGTGTATTAAAAGATTCCACTCATATTTCTTCTTTTTATGTTGCAACTAGTATTCTTGATCTGCTTTTATTTTTCTACAAAAAGATAAGTATAAACTAAGCATGTCATGTGAGCAATTATAAAAGAAATAGTGTATTAGCATATTTTTTCACATGAGCAAAATTTTAAGAACAGATATTATCTTGAGAAGACATTTTTAGGTAAAGTTTCTAATATCAGAAAGAGTAGATTAAACTGGCTTGTAGAATATATGTATGTTATTGTAGCTTATAATTATTAAATCAAAGTGAGTTATATGAAATTATAATGGAGAGAATAGAGTTCATTATTGAGAAAATGTTGCTACGTAAGTCAAACTGACTATGATAAAAATAGTGACTATTCTGAGAATGAGTAATTCCAACCAAAATACACATACAATCTATAAGATCATCTGGTGAAATAAAAGGAAGAAGACAAATATTTGCATAGTATTAACTTATAATAAGAGGGGGCTGTGTCTTCATTGATTCTTTAATTTATTTAACCTCTCTTCCCATTCTGTTTGCCAGTTTTAATAACTATACCTATAATGACTTCATATTCAGATTTCTTCTGCCAAAGTATAATTGGGGGGGATTAAATGGCATAAATTCTAACTGAATATTTTAAACTTTCACTTGAATTTTTGATGAGTATATTAGCTGAGTATTAATGTAGATGTTGAAATAAATGAGGAGATTCTATAGCAAGACATATTCAAAATGCTTTGCAAAAACAGTAAACACATGGTAATATGTTTAAGGGTTCTTTTTTTAAAAAAAAGATTATTTTAACCTCTGTTGGGCAAAACCCTAAAAGTTACTATACTACTATACAGAATACATGTTTTAATAAATTTCAAATAAGAAGTCAACTGAATCTGTTTGTCACAGCCAATCAATAGCCATTGAGTAAGGCAGTTAAGATAATGTAAAATATGACATTGAATTGCTAAGATAATTTTTTCTTCCACAGATAGAATTTTGAATGTCTTTTACCACTATTTTTTCTCATAACTATTTCTGTGCATTATATCATCTGCCCATGACAACAATAATTGAACATATTTCAAACAAACTCAATGGCCACTCATTCTCAGTTAATTAATTAATGGTGTTTATTCTTGTCCTATTGAGCACTATTATCTAAAAGACATTGTCCCTTTGGCATGTAGACAAATTTTCAATAGACAGAGTATGCATTGAATAAGTTATCATGGGTTCCAGCTTCACTGGGGATTCAGCATATGCATACCATGTAAAGTCAGTCAACATTTTAATGCTTTTAAAAACAATTACAATATAATATTTACTACAAACAACAAAAAACAAAAATCATATTCAGAGCCCATAAATTCTGTGAAATGTGGTACTTTAAAGCATCTTAATTCTCCAATTCTCAAATAAGCATTCATGCATAATTACTTTATTTGAGTTCTAAAATACAATTGAATAGAATTGAAGACATACTGGGACATTTTCTGCTACATTTTTCTTTGTATCTAAAACCAAATACCTGGAACCACACTTATACAAATGTAAAGTAGGTTAAGTTTCTTTGTGATTTTCTAAATTAGAGGTAGCAGAAACCAAAAGCTTTCAAAAGCTGTTTACAAATCCTTGTTTGATGAGCTCAAAGGTTTAACTGAGTTTATGCGCTTATTGTCTTCCTCTGGATGATTTTTTTCATGTAGAAGGATGACAGACAGTAAAAGTAATTTTTATTCCTTGAAATAGAATTCTCATGGGTTTTTCTCATAAATAATAAGAAAAGGCAGGTAAGGATGAGTTTGATCATTTCAAAGAAAAATGAACAGATTTGATTGAAGCTGAGTAAAAAATGACATTAGAAACTAAATATCCTGTGGTCTAAAGTCTTTCATGCATACTTTTTACTACTGCCTACTGAGAGAAACATCAGCTCTCTCAAGCACCATGCAAATGTGAGTCTGCCCTAACCCTGCCTTTCAGACTCTATGTTTTAGTTGTCAAGAGTTCAGAAATTTTCTATGTGCTTCAGTGATAAGGTACCCAGCTAGTTACCTGAGCCAATCCAACCCAATGAAAAGATTAGATACTCCTTAAGAAAATATTATTGTTAAATATTTACAAAAAGATATAATTGTGGAAGCAATGAAGATAATAAATTTAGTATATTACAAAAAAGCTAAAGTTTCCTAAAAATAGAAGTTTTATATTAAAAAGTTTGAGGCACAAATAACAGATTTTGAAATATATATCAATTGAAATATAAATCAATATATGTATGTGTGTGTGAATAATGATTGTACGTACATTTAAATATTTCCATAAAACTTTCTTCTATATGGATTTTGTTTTATTTATATAATGGTTATAGTGCTTTAAACATTGTATATTAATTATAACTAAAGCAACAATTTTTAAATATAGTTCCTGCTTTAAAATAGGAATTAAGTATTTAAAAGTAATGAAGATTCCCAGAAGTTTGCCAGCACCAGGGACAAACATGTAAACCCCTGCCCCTCTGATCCCCTAACTGCCATGTTCCCCAAAGCACACCAAATAGCAGAAAAATACACCCTATCCCATGAGTTCCATTTCTAGCCCACAAATCTACCCTCATTGCTCTAGGCCTGCTGGCACCACAGACAAGCAGATGACTAAAACCAAGCACAAGCACTTAATCAATAAGAGCCAGGGCAATATGTATATGCTAAGGCCAAAGAACAGCTATCAGAATTAAAGCAAGCACTGGCTATTCAACACAGGTAAAGCACAAGAAAATAACCTTAAAACAAATCTTATAAAGATAATAGAGATTGCTAAAGTGGAAATGAAAAAATCCATTAAAGAAATGTGGGAAAATACAATCAAACTTTTGAAGGAAATGAATAAAACTCTTCAGGGCATGAAAATG
Source organism: Rattus norvegicus (assembly GCF_021556685.1). Taxonomy (NCBI): domain Eukaryota; kingdom Metazoa; phylum Chordata; class Mammalia; order Rodentia; family Muridae; genus Rattus; species Rattus norvegicus. Next base: position 24,378,028 of record NC_141539.1, on the reverse strand, counting down.
TAAATAAAAGCAGTAAAGAAAACAAAAGCTGAGGGAGGGCAACAATGAAAGAGCTAGGAATGAACTACCAACACAAGTATCACCAAGAGAATGCAATAAATGGGAGGGAAAATCTAAGATGTAGAAGAAGTATATATATATAGTGATACATCAGTAAAAGAAAATAGTAAGTCTAAAAAACTCTGACTCAAAATATCCAGGAAATTTGAGACACTATGAAAAGCCTAAACATAAGAATAATAAGAATAAAAGGAGAAATTCCCAGCTCAAAGGTTTGTAAAACATTTTTCTACAAAATCATTAAAAAATCGATAATCTAGAGAAAGGATATGCCTATAAACAAATAAGAAGCTTATAGAATACCAAATAACAAAATAGATTGGAAAAAATTCCTCCTTCCACCTAATAATCAAAACACTAAATCTACAAAACAAAGAAAGAACATTAAAAGCTCCAAGGGAAAAGGCCACATACATATAAAAATAGATCTTTACACCTGACTTCTGAACAGAGACTCAAAAAGGCCTCTTGCAATCTCTAAGACATCACACATGCCAGCTAAGACTCCTACAGCCCTCAAAATTTTCAATCACCATAGATTGAGAATACAACAGATTTCATAACAAAACCAAATTTAAACAATATCAGTCCAAAAATCCCAGTCCTACAGAAGATAATAAAAAGAAAACTCCAACCAAAGAAGGTTAAATATTAGGAGCTATTTGCCTTTTTTTCTGAAGCAAAGAGAAGGAAGGAAAAACAAACAAACAAACAAACAAACAAACAAAAAAAGCAAAAAGCCAAAAAAAAAAAAAAAAGCAGAAAAGCCTGCCTGCCAGGCAAGTCAAGGCAGGTCAGGGTCTGTTGGCAGGTTTCCTAGCCTACTGAGGCATGGACCCATAGGAGGACATGCACTTGAGGTTCAAGGCAAGGGGCTGAAAGTTCTATTGATCTTGGTAGAAGGGACAGGGAGTCCCCTGGATAAGAATAGATGTCCTAGGTGTATATTTTAGCAATTGTGTCTGTTATCTTGTTGTTTTGCTTCCAGTGATACTGCGAGGAATAAAGAGAGTAAGAAAAATAAACTAGAAACTGCTGGCTGCTCATGCTACAGTATTGACTGGCAGTTTTCCAATTCTATTTCTTGCATCTTTTTTCTGCATTTCCTATCTTTAATCTTCAATCTACCTACAGAGGCTGTGTGCTGGAGGGATCGGGCAAAGTTAACTACATAACTACACCTATGAAAACAGAAAATAGTTTGACACTAGCAAAACCAAAAGAAAACACACACACACACACACACACACACACACACACACACACACCACCAACATCACAGCAACAGGAATCATTGTTATTTAATATCGCTCAATAACAATGAACTCAATTCCTCAGAAAAAGACACAGACTATCAGAATGGATGTGGAAACATAATCCATCATTCAGTTGTATGCAAGAAACATACCTCACCATCAAAGATAGCCATTGCCTCAGAGTAAAGAGCTGGGGAAAAAATTCAAAGCAAAGAGACACAAAGAGCAAGCTGGAGTAGCCATTCTAATAACTAACAAAAGCTATATATCTAACCAATATTAATTGAAATAGATGGAGAAAGGTACTTCATACTCATCAAAAAACATTGCAACAAGATGATATTTTAATTTTGAATATCTATGTCTCACATTCAAAGAAACTCATATTCATAAAATAAATATTACTAAATCTTAAGTCACATGTTCAACCCCACAGAATAAAAATGGGAGATTTCAATACCCATCTCTGACCAATAGACAGGCCACTGAAACAGAAATTAAACAGAGAAATAATGGAACTAACAAGCATGACTCAAATGGTTCTGATAGATAACATGGATTCAATTCTCATATAAAAAGACCTTGGCTATGAGAATGGATGTGAAAACAGGATCCATCATTCTGCTGCATACAAGAAACCCAGCTCATCAATAAATAAATAAATGCATGGAACAAAATTTTCTAAGCAAACAAACCCAAGAAGTAAGCTGTAGTAGACATTCTAATATCTAATAAAATAGACTTTCAACCAAAATTAATCAGAAGATACAGAGAAGTATACCACATACTTTTCAAAGGAAAAATCTACTTAGGTGGCACTTCAATTATGAACATCTATACTCCAAACATAAGGAGACCCACATTTGTAAAAGAAGTATTGCTAAAGCTTAAATCACACATTGAAACTCACACGTTAATTATGGAAGAATTCAATATCATTCTCTTACCAATAGACATGTCATCTATTCAAACACTAAGTAAGGAAATAATAAAACTAACAGATAATATGAAGCAAATGGATTTAATAGACATCAACATAATATTTCACCCAAACACAAAAGAATATTGCTTCTCAGGACCTTCTGCATCCTTCTCCAAAGAATCATACGTGGGGAAGGACATGAAAGATGGCTAGATGGCCATGAAAATGAATGGAAATCTGAAACTGCCAGAAGTGAGGATGAGGGGGTCATCTCCTGAAGAGATTGAAACTGTAGATAAGGGAGGCACACAAGAATCAATGGGAGTGACCATATCTGTGACTCACTACATTGGGGATATGTAACCTGAAGCGGCTACCTCCTGTAGACAAGCAGGAGTGAAAGAGATAACAACTCACCCACAAAACTTTCAACCTCAAAGTTATCCAATCTACAAAAAATGCAGGCATGGGAGACAGAGCAGAGACTGAGGGATTGGCCAACCCATAACTGTCCAAATTGAGACCCATCCCATGGGCAAGTACCAATCCCTGACACTATTAATGATACTCTGTTATGCTTGCAGACAGAATCTTGCTGTCCTCTGAGAGGCTTCTCCCAACACCTGACTCACACAGATATAGACACCCACAACCTAACAGTAGATGGAACTTGGATACTCTTGTAGAAGCACAGGAGGAAGGATTGCACGCCCAGACTGGAACAGGAACTCCACAGGAAGACCAACAGAGACAACTAACATGGACCCATGGACTCTCAGATTCTGAACCACAAAACCAAAGAAGATTCAGGGGCTGGACCTAGGCCTTCCTGCACACCTGCTACACATGCAGCTTGGTCTTCATGTGATTCCCAAACCATTGGAATGGGTGCTGTCCCAAAAACTGTTATCTGTAAGTGGGATATTTTCTTCTAGCTCAGATTTCTTGTCTGGCTTCAGTGGGAGAGGAATCAGCTAGCCTTGCAGGGACTTAAAGTGCCAGAGTCTAGGTTTACACAAAGCTGCCTCCACCCACTCAGAGGAGAAAGGGAGGAAGGGATGGGGGAAGGATTGTGAAAGAGTGACCAAGAAAGGGGAAATGAACAAGATATAAAGTGAATAATTAAGAGATAAAATTAATTTTATAAAATAGAAAAAATGGGGTACAGATCTAAAAATAGAATTCTCAACAGGAATTTAAAATGGCCAAGAGTCTCCTAGCACATAAGGCAGCATTTTCTGGCCTCAGTGGAAGAGAATGTGCCTACCACTGAAGAGACTTGATGCACCAGGATGGGGCAATATCAAGGGGTATGCCCGCCTTCTCAGAGGAGAAAGGGAAAGGGGTTGGGGAGACAGTGTTTGGGATATAAATAAATACATAAATAAATAAACTTTACTAAAAACAGACAGTTGACTTAGACTTAACAATATCCTGTTCTAATATTGCCTGAATTTCTTTGAGCTTAATTTTAATGTCCTCAGACCCGACCCTCCCCAACCTATGATTACTATTATGTTTGAAAGGTTATATTTTATGATAGTGCCCATATATCTGACAAAACCATTGAGTAATTTTCAAGGAATTAAATGATAAGGGAATTCACAATCAATTTGATTCAGGTTTAAGTGATTCAGAGACCCTTCATAAAGAATATAATTTTGAGTTGTGGTAATTAGCAGTAGCAGAGCTAAAAAGCTGATCTTGTGGAAGAGCCTTGAGACTGCCTCTTTTAAGGACTCAAGTACTGGTACTTATATTTCTCTATTATTTGCTTCTTTTCTTTTTGTAGTTCTGTAGAACTCAAGAAGCCAATATTCCTATTCAGCTTTCTCTCTCATGTTTAGATGGGCGATTAGAACTTTGTAGTGTGTGCTTCAAACTATGGTGTACAAAACTGAAGCGAATAATCAGGTTGGTCACACAAGTGTAATGTACTGTCAAATGAACCGTTCCAAGAATAAATGTGTGTTTATGTTTGCAGTGTTATGTCCTTTAGAGGTCAGGGATCTGGAATAAATTATGATATTGTAGCTCTTGGTACAATATTATTTTTATGTAATAAATTATTCCTCCTTCTGGTCCAGGGGCTTCCTGTCGTTCACCAGTATCCATGATGCTAAATATACAGTAAATCAGCAAAACCATTTTTATTTCAGTTTTTACTTTATTAACATCATTTGCTGCTTCAGGTTAAAGCTCTAGTTATTTCTCAAAATTCCAATTAACATTCCATTGAGTCATAATCTTACATTCTGTTATTATTTTCATGCCTATTAACCAGCTTGTTCAAAAATCTTGGATTTTATTTGTAATTTCTCCTTAGATGTGAAAAACCTATTTCTTGTGTGTGTGTGTGTGTGTGTGTGTGTTTGTGTGTGTGTGTATATATATATATATATATATATATATATATATATATATATCAAATTCTAGATTCTTAGCAATGACAAATAGAAAACGTACACATTTGTATCATTGGCAAATAAGTAGTGAGGCATTTCTAGAGGCCAGAAGTGGCTCAAAGACCCAGGATTCAAGAAGTTTTTCAAGGATGGATCAATATGCTGATTATAATCAAAATATTCTCAGAGTAGCAGTAGACCCCTTCTGCAGTTTTGCAGTCCTTTTCTGTCACGTATTATCTATAGATTTATCATTTAAAACATTTCTATCAATGTTATGAACAATGTATCTAATTACTTGATTTATTTACAAGTGTAATTGCCTGGGAATAAAAGAAAATGGCATCGCTATGCTAGACTTAGGATTCATAGTTATCAAAGTCTCCGACTGCTGAGATATTTCCGTTGCTTGTTCCTGAATATTAGTAAATATTTGTTTATAAATCCATTCTAATACTGTAATAAGTGTAACTGTTTTATGAAATATTTTCTCTACCCTGCCCGGCATTTCACACTAAACCCTCTCTTTACAATTATTTTTTTTTTTTTTTTTTTTTTAACTTGAGTATTTCTTATATACATTTCGAGTGTTATTCCCTTTCCCGGTTTCCGGGCAAACATCCCCCTCCCCCCTCCCCTTCCTTATGGGTGTTCCCCTCCCAACCCTCCCCCCATTGCCGCCCTCCCCCCATAGACTAGTTCACTGGGGGTTCAGTCTTAGCAGGACCCAGAGCTTCCCCTTCCACTGGTGCTTTTACTAGGATATTCATTGCTACCTATGGGGTCAGAGTCCAGGGTCAGTCCATGTATAGTCTTTAGGTAGTGGCTTAGTCCCTGGAAGCTCTGGTTGCTTGGCATTGTTGTACTTTTGGGGTCTCGAGTCCCTTCAAGCTCTTCCAGTTCTTTCTCTGATTCCTTCAATAGGGGACCTATTCTCAGTTCAGTGGTTTGCTGCTGGCATTCGCCTCTGTATTTGCTGTATTCTGGCTGTGTCTCTCAGGAGCGATCTACATCCGGCTCCTGTCGGTCTGCACTTCTTTGCTTCATCCATCTTGTCTAATTGGGTGGCTGTATATGTATGGGCCACATGTGGGGCAGGCTCTGAATGGGTGTTCGTTCAGTCTCTGTTTTAATCTTTGCCTCTCCCTTCCCTGCCAAGGGTATTCTTTTTCCTCATTTAAAGAAGGAGTGAAGCATTCACATTTTGATCATCCGTCTTGAGTTTCGTTTGTTCTAGGGATCTAGGGTAATTCAAGCATTTGGGCTAATAGCCACTTATCAATGAGTGCATACCATGTATGTCTTTCTGTGATTGGGTTAGCTCACTCAGGATGATATTTTCCAGTTCCAACCATTTGCCTACGAATTTCATAAACTCGTTGTTTTTGATAGCTGAGTAATATTCCATTGTGTAGATGTACCACATTTTCTGTATCCATTCCTCTGTTGAAGGGCATCTGGGTTCTTTCCATTTTCTGGCTATTATAAATAAGGCTGCGATGAACATAGTGGAGCACGTGTCTCTTTTATATGTTGAGGCATCTTTTGGGTATATGCCCAAGAGAGGTATAGCTGGATCCTCAGGCAGTTCAATGTCCAATTTTCTGAGGAACCTCCAGACTGATTTCCAGAATGGTTTTACCAGTCTGCAATCCCACCAACAATGGAGGAGTGTTCCTCTTTCTCCACATCCTCGCCAGCATCTGCTGTCACCTGAGTTTTTGATCTTAGCCAATCGCACTGGTGTGAGGTGAAATCTCAGGGTTGTTTTGATTTGCATTTCCCTTATGACTAAAGATGTTGAACATTTCTTTAGGTGTTTCTCCGCCATTCGGCATTCCTCAGCTGTGAATTCTTTGTTTAGCTCTGAACCCCATTTTTTAATAGGGTTATTTGTTTCCCTGCGGTCTAACTTCTTGAGTTCTTTGTATATTTTGGATATAAGGCCTCTATCTGTTGTAGGATTGGTAAAGATCTTTTCCCAATCTGTTGGTTGCCGTTTTGTTCTAACCACAGTGTCCTTTGCCTTACAGAAGCTTTGCAGTTTTATGAGATCCCATTTGTCGATTCTTGATCTTAGAGCATAAGCCATTGGTGTTTTGTTCAGGAAATTTTTTCCAGTGCCCATGTGTTCCAGATGCTTCCCTAGTTTTTCTTCTATTAGTTTGAGTGTGTCTGGTTTGATGTGGAGGTCCTTGATCCACTTGGACTTAAGCTTTGTACAGGGTGATAAGCATGGATCGATCTGCATTCTTCTACATGTTGCCCTCCAGTTGAACCAGCACCATTTGCTGAAAATGCTATCTTTTTTCCATTTGATGGTTTTGGCTCCTTTGTCAAAAATCAAGTGACCATAGGTGTGTGGGTTCATTTCTGGGTCTTCAATTCTATTCCATTGGTCTATCTGTCTGTCTCTGTACCAATACCATGCAGTTTTTATCACTATTGCTCTGTAATACTGCTTGAGTTCAGGGATAGTGATTCCCCCTGAAGTCCTTTTATTGTTGAGGATAGCTTTAGCTATCCTGGGTTTTTTGTTATTCCAGATGAATTTGCAAATTGTTCTGTCTAACTCTTTGAAGAATTGGATTGGTATTTTGATGGGGATTGCATTGAATCTGTAGATTGCTTTTGGTAAAATGGCCATTTTTACTATATTAATCCTGCCAATCCATGAGCATGGGAGATCTTTCCATCTTCTGAGGTCTTCTTCAATTTCTTTCCTCAGTGTCTTGAAGTTCTTATTGTACAGATCTTTTACTTGCTTGGTTAAAGTCACACCGAGGTACTTTATATTATTTGGGTCTATTATGAAGGGTGTCGTTTCCCTAATTTCTTTCTCGGCTTGTTTCTCTTTTGTATAGAGGAAGGCAACTGATTTATTTGAGTTAATTTTATACCCAGCCACTTTGCTGAAGTTGTTTATCAGCTTTAGTAGTTCTCTGGTGGAACTTTTGGGATCACTTAAATATACTATCATGTCATCTGCAAATAGTGATATTTTGACCTCTTCTTTTCCGATCTGTATCCCTTTGATCTCCTTTTGTTGTCTGATTGCTCTGGCTAGAACTTCAAGAACTATATTGAATAAGTAGGGAGAGAGTGGGCAGCCTTGTCTAGTCCCTGATTTTAGTGGGATTGCTTCAAGTTTCTCTCCATTTAGTTTAATGTTAGCAACTGGTTTGCTGTATATGGCTTTTACTATGTTTAGGTATGGGCCTTGAATTCCTATTCTTTCTAGGACTTTTATCATGAAGGGGTGTTGAATTTTGTCAAATGCTTTCTCAGCATCTAATGAAATGATCATGTGGTTCTGTTCTTTCAGTTTGTTTATATAATGGATCACGTTGATGGTTTTCCGTATATTAAACCATCCCTGCATGCCTGGGATGAAGCCTACTTGATCATGATGGATGATTGTTTTGATGTGCTCTTGAATTCGGTTTGCCAGAATTTTATTGAGTATTTTTGCGTCGATATTCATAAGGGAAATTGGTCTGAAGTTCTCTTTCTTTGTTGTGTCTTTGTGTGGTTTAGGTATAAGAGTAATTGTGGCTTCGTAGAAGGAATTCGGTAGGGCTCCATCTGTTTCAATTTTGTGGAATAGTTTGGATAATATTGGTATGAGGTCTTCTATGAAGGTTTGATAGAATTCTGCACTAAACCCGTCTGGACCTGGGCTCTTTTTGGTTGGGAGACCTTTAATGACTGCTTCTATTTCCTTAGGAGTTATGGGGTTGTTTAACTGGTTTATCTGTTCCTGATTTAACTTCGATACCTGGTATCTGTCTAGGAAATTGTCCATTTCCTGAAGATTTTCAAATTTTGTTGAATATAGGTTTTTATAGTAAGATCTGATGATTTTTTGAATTTCCTCCGAATCTGTAGTTATGTCTCCCTTTTCATTTCTGATTTTGTTAATTTGGACACACTCTCTGTGTCCTCTCGTTAGTCTGGCTAAGGGTTTATCTATCTTGTTGATTTTCTCAAAGAACCAACTTTTGGTTCTGTTGATTCTTTCTATGGTCCTTTTTGTTTCTACTTGGTTGATTTCAGCTCTGAGTTTGATTATTTCCTGCCTTCTACTCCTCCTGGGTGTATTTGCTTCTTTTTGTTCTAGAGCTTTTAGGTGTGCTGTCAAGCTGCTGACATATGCTCTTTCCTGTTTCTTTCTGCAGGCACTCAGCGCTATGAGTTTTCCTCTTAGCACAGCTTTCATTGTGTCGCATAAGTTTGAGTATGTTGTATCTTCATTTTCATTAAATTCTAAAAAGTTTTTAATTTCTTTCTTTATTTCTTCCTTGACCAGGTTATCATTGAGTAGAGCATTGTTCAATTTCCACGTATATGTGGGCATTCTTCCCTTATTAATATTGAAGACCAGTTTTAGGCCGTGGTGGTCCGATAGCACGCATGGGATTATTTCTATCTTTCTGTACCTGTTGAGGCCCGTTTTTTGACCAATTATATGGTCAATTTTGGAGAAAGTACCATGAGGAGCTGAGAAGAAGGTATATCCTTTTGCTTTAGGATAGAATGTTCTATAAATATCCGTTAAGTCCATTTGGCTCATGACTTCTCTTAGTCTGTCTACATCACTGTTTAATTTCTGTTCCCATGATCTGTCCATTGATGAGAGTGGGGTGTTGAAATCTCCCACTATTATTGTGTGAGGTGCAATGTGTGTTTTGAGCTTTAGTAAGGTTTCTTTTACGTATGTAGGTGCCCTTGTATTTGGGGCATAGATATTTAGGATTGAGAGTTCATCTTGGTTGATTTTTCCTTTGATGAATATGAAGTGTCCTTCCTTATCTTTTTTGATGACTTTTAGTTGGAAATTGATTTTATTTGATATTAGAATGGCTACTCCAGCTTGCTTCTTCTGACCATTTGCTTGGAAAGTTGTTTTCCAGCCTTTCACTCTGAGGTAGTGTCTGTCTTTGTCTCTGAGGTGTGTTTCCTGTAGGCAGCAGAATGCAGGGTCCTCGTTGCGTATCCAGTTTGTTAATCTATGTCTTTTTATTGGGGAGTTGAGGCCATTGATATTGAGAGATATTAAGGAATAGTGATTATTGCTTCCCGTTATATTCATATTTGGATGTGAGGTTATGTTTGTGTGCTTTCATTCTCTTTGTTTTGTTGCCAAGACGATTAGTTTCTTGCTTCTTCTAGGGTATAGCTTGCCTCCTTATGTTGGGCTTTACCATTTATTATCCTTTGTAGTGCTGGATTTGTAGAAAGATATTGTGTAAATTTGGTTTTGTCATGGAATATCTTGGTTTCTCCATCAATGTTAATTGAGAGTTTTGCTGGATACAGTAACCTGGGCTGGCATTTGTGTTCTCTTAGTGTCTGTATGACATCAGTCCAGGATCTTCTGGCCTTCATAGTTTCTGGCGAGAAGTCTGGTGTGATTCTGATAGGTCTCCCTTTATATGTTACTTGACCTTTTTCCCTTACTGCTTTTAATATTCTTTCTTTATTTTGTGCGTTTGGTGTTTTGACAATTATGTGATGGGAGGTGTTTCTTTTCTGGTCCAATCTATTTGGAGTTCTGTAGGCTTCTTGTATGTCTATGGGTATCTCTTTTTTTAGGTTAGGGAAGTTTTCTTCTATGATTTTGTTGAAGATATTTACTGGTCCTTTGAGCTGGGAGTCTTCACTCTCTTCTATACCTATTATCCTTAGGTTTGATCTTCTCATTGAGTCCTGGATTTCCTGTATGTTTTGGACCAGTAGCTTTTTCCGCTTTACATTATCTTTGACAGTTGAGTCAATGATTTCTATGGAATCTTCTGCTCCTGAGATTCTCTCTTCCATCTCTTGTATTCTGTTGGTGAAGCTTGTATCTACAGCTCCTTGTCTCTTCTTTTGGTTTTCTATATCCAGGGTTGTTTCCATGTGTTCTTTCTTGATTGCTTCTATTTCCATTTTTAATTCCTTCAACTGTTTGATTGTGTTTTCCTGGAATTCTTTCAGGGATTTTTGTGATTCCTCTCTGTAGGCTTTTACTTGTTTATTAATGTTTTCCTGTGCTTCCCTAAGTGTGTTCATGTCTTTCTTGAAGTCCTCCAGCATCATGATCAAATATGATTTTGAAACTAGATCTTGCTTTTCTGGTGTGTTTGGATATTCCATGTTTGTTTTGGTGGGAGAATTGGGCTCCGATGATGGCATGTAGTCTTGGTTTCTGTTGCTTGGGTTCCTGCGCTTGCCTCTCGCCATCAGATTATCTCTAGTGTTACTTTGTTCTGCTGTTTCTGACAGTGGCTAGACTGTCCTATAAGCCTGTGTGTCAGGAGTGCTGTAGACCTGTTTTCCTTTCTTTCAGTCAGTTATGGGGACAGAGTGTTCTGCTTTCGGGCGTGTAGTTTTTCCTCTCTACAGGTCTTCAGCTGTTCCTGTGGGCCTGTGTCTTGAGGTCACCAGGCAGCTTTCTTGCAGCAGAAAATTTGGTCTTACCTGTGGTCCCGAGGCTCAGGTTTGCTCGTGGGGTGCTGCCCAGGGGCTCTCTGCAGGGGCAGCAACCAGGAAGACCTGTGCCGCCCCTTCCGGGAGCTTCAGTGCACCAGGGTTCCAGATGGTCTTTGGCTTTTTCCTCTGGCGTCCGAGATGTGTGTGCAGGGAGCAGTCTCTTCTGGTTTCCCAGGCTTGTCCGCCTCTCTGAAGGTTTAGCTCTCCCTCCCACGGGATTTGGGTGCAGAGAACTGTTTATCCGGTCTGTTTCCTTCAGGGTCCGGCGGGGTCCTGCCGCTCCTGGGCCCTCCCCCACGGGAGCCCAGAGGCCTTATACAGTTTCCTCTTGGGCCAGGGATGTGGGCAGGGGTGAGCAGTGTTGGTGGTCTCTTCCGCTCTGCAGCCTCAGGAGTGCCCACCTGACCAGGCGGTTGGGTTTCTCTCTCACCGGGTCTGGGAGCAGAGAGCTGCTGCTCTTTACAATTATTTATCTTAACACTTTATAGCACTGATTTCCCCCTTGAAATTTACTTTTTAATAAATTTCTGACCTCTTTGGATGTGCCAAATGAGGCACACATATACAAAGATTTGAAAGTAATGATTGCAAGTAATAAGAAACACACTGTGCTTGTCTTTCTGGGTTACTTTAATCAGAATTTTTATTCCTAATTCCAGCAGTTCTAAATACAACCATTTCCTATTTTTTCTTAATAGCTGAATAGTACTCCACTGTATAAATGAGTCACATTTCCTTTATCTATCCATTAGTTGATGTAAATCTAAACTGTTGCAGGGGGGAGGGAAGGGCAGATGAAGGAATATGAGAAGAGAAGGAATAACTAATGCTAAAGATATTTAAAAAAAAACTCCTATAGAAACCTACTTCACGTATATATCATTTAAATGGATTTATACTATAAGAGGTCAGTGCTATCTTTACTCACCACTCCAAAAAGTCCAGAACCAGGAATGCAATAGCTACTCTGTAGTAGTTGGCAAGCAAGGTCCCATAGACCCTGAAACATTGCATGCTATTGACCATACTCTCGACTGCTCTCCGGAACTTGACAGTAAGATTCTGTTGATGAAAACTCCAGATGGCTGAGTTATAGAATACAGAGATCAAGCTGGTACTCACTGAAAAGGTTTATCCCTGATGGCTAGGCTAGGCAATGCTACCAGAAGAAAAATTATTTCACCAATATTTCTCAACTATGAATTCTGTGATCTGCAACATTTCCTAGATTGGGAATACATGTCCACTGGTAGGATATTGGTATGAATTGTTATGGCTCTAAACAACTACTCCCTATTGCCTTTTGGCCTTTTGGCTAAGATCAAGTGTAAACAACTACTTGCTGTTTGAACTTAAGGCCTAATTCACTAGTTGGAATTTATACCAGCATATTATGGGGGCCTAGAATTGTTATCTATAGAGGCCATAGATCTGAAGAGGGAAAACTGAACTTTGTATAACATTCATTCTCAATGACTTTAGTTTTATGCTCATAGATCAATGCATCATTTAACCCTCATCTGAGAAGCTTCCCACTTAACAAAGGGACTGGTAGAAACGTAGAGAATAAGAGACTGGAATTCACAGTCCTACATAGGATATCTATATCTCTACCCTTCCTAATAAGGCCCAATAATTATTGCTGAAGATGAAATGGAAAGATTATAAGAGCTAAAGATGGTTTATGACAACAAAGGTATAGGGTTATCTGAACATAGCATGGCAATTGAACAGATAAATCCACAGCAGTTGAGATAGCATGCACATGACCCTCAGCAGCCAAGAACAAAGTTCCACTATGGAGAGGCAAGGTGGACAGGATAGCCAACAACAAGCTAAACACCTGCTGGCACATAATAGCTACTTGGAGAAACAGTTTTGGTTGGTTTGATCATCTTCCAGAGAAGGCCACACATCAGGGAGAATATGAGCAGCACAAATGGTACTTTATAAATTTAGGGGAATGACATAGATGAGTGAGAGGGAAGGGAAATATATTGGGACATAGTAGTATGGGAAATATTGTCAAACCACATGGTACAGAAGTCTCAAAGACCTAACAAAGAATAAAGTTCATGTCTATCTTTTCTCTTTTATAATAAATAAAATACACATATAAATGAATTATCTCAGATTTACTATGTCCCAAATAGTTAGAATGTATCTGCACAGGAAAATTTCGAAATTAGTCACTGAAAGTAAAACTGATGATTTTACATTCAAGAGAAGGCAGAAAGTTTGCCTCTGTCAATGGACAGCATTAAATCTAGGTCTTGTGAGCAGTACACGTGAATTTCAGTATAGAATTTCTGAAACCAGAAGCCATGTTGTTAGCTGCAGAATTGTCATCATGTGTTTATTCTTACATCTGGTTATGTCAAAGAAAAAAATTGACTCGTGGAAAGCAGCTGTATACCCTTCATCTTCTCTGCCCATATTCTAAATACCTTCCTTAAAAATTTAGATTCAAGGATTCTTTAACATACATTGGTTTCTTCTACATATAATGCTAACTCTAGGTCATATAACAAGGTATGAGGTATAAAATATTATAAAATTTCCAATACCCTTTGAGCTTCTGTTCTTTAAAACCTACTTTTAGGGGTTGGGGATTTAGCTCAGTGGTAGACCGCTTGCCTAGGAAGCGCAAGGCCCTGGGTTCGGTCCCCAGCTCCGAAAAAAAGAACCAAAAAAAAAAAAAACCCCAAAAAACCCTACTTTTAATAAGGATTCACAGGTGCGTTGACCCAGCTTCTAGCAAACCATTCAAAGATAAGGAAGAGAAGATGGTAAAGAAAACAAAGAGACAAGGACTGATTTCAAAGCAGTTCTTTGAGTTGATTCTAATATCTGTTTGTCAGGATACCATTAATCCATATCAGCAGAGTCAGAATACTAAACACGAATCAGCAGTGGTGCAAACATCTAGCAGAAACCACCAGGCTTCCACCAAATCACCCCAAATCAAATGAAACTATCAGGATTAGCTGGGTCTTCCAGAGAATTTCTCTGCCAGGCCTCTGTCAAAGAAGCAAAGTATAGCAAAGATGTGAGACCAATGAAACATTACACAGCGAGATGCCTGTCCCTTGAGTTCTATTTATGATATGTCTAAAAATCACATGTCCTCCTACAGGTCTTGCCTTGGGAAAACACCATGTGAGTCTGCCTGATCAAAACACTATGAAGTTTTCCATTAATTAACACATCCAGAAACCTCCACTTCATTATTGCATTGAAAGTGAAATTTAATCCTGCACTCATTCTATTTGATGTGGCAAACTACTCCAGAATGGCACAGCTTACAAGTGAAATTGTTTCAGAATTGTGTTGTGTACAAAATATGGATTTGGCAACAAGTACTTTCAATCAAAGAAAAATATAGGTGCATATATCATGCATACAACATAAAGGTAACATTAAGACATACCAGAAAACTGCATATCTGAAGTAAACACTGTTTTATTTTGTGGACACGAAGGATATGTATCCAGGACATCTAAACCAGAGAGGCATTGCTCAAATATTTGTGTGAATACTTGATATAGGTGTCAACACTTTATTCATATGTCTTCTTCCATGCTGTAACTTCCCCTTTTCTATTTTTCATTCCTATTTCAGTGATCAATATTTTAAGCATTTTATCCTCAATGATTTAATCAGTGGTAAAACTGTGAATTGTGTTAATTCAGTTCTAATGTATCATGATTGGTTTCATTGCATTTATAAATTTTTTCAAAAGTCCCTAGTATTGAAAATTCTTCGTTTAATGAGGGACCATGAGTTTGTCACTAAATATGTTAATGAAATAAATATTATAAATGCTCACTTGCAGTATTGCAAAGTATATGTGGTACATGGATTATTTCATTGTATGTGTATTAAGACTGACCATATTCTTAGCACAAAGCAATAAAAAGACAGATTCTCAAAACCCTTGAAAATTCAAAAAAGAAAAATCATTGAAACAATTCAAAGTATATTTTAATAAATAGTTTACTATCAAGCAATATAAAACTGTCAAACAGATGTGAAATTGAACATTTAATTTATTATCAGTTTGCTAGTGACCTAACATTCAACTCATACAATTTTTTTAGAGCAGAATATTCAGTATTACCTATTATGTTAGGAACTACAATCCCTGTATTTTAGCTCCCTATAGATATAAACTTGTATTATAATTCTTCATGATAAACTATGCATTTAGTAAATATAGAATTATTACTCAATAATGTCCAATTGAACATCATTCCTTTTCATTCTTCAGGTGACTCATCTATGGTTAATATATCAACCACTTTGTAGCTCTATTATTGCTGGATAGTCTGCTTCACCAACAATTCAAATTAAGATGACACAGTCTAAGAGTTAAGGGAATACATTGATTTGACAGTACTCTATTAAATCAATTTAGTACACCATAAAAGTAGCTGTAAAAGCACTGTTCAGCACTTTCACTTCATGGTTGCCAGAGTTCTATGGAAAGTGGCTCTTAAGAAAACTGTAGTTTTCTTTAGATCAATATGTAATTCTGTGTGGTATTCTCACTGTTTTTGACAATGTCCATTCATAAGGTGTGTGCTTTTCTTCCATGTAAAATCCGACAGGGTATAATTTTTTCTCTGTGTGGGATTCCTAAGAAATGCATCTTCTAGATACCCACATTTTGCTCTAGTCTTACTTTGGCAGGTGTTCAATATATTTTTTGAATTATTGTGCTTTCAGTCTTACTTCTAATACCTCAACCTAGCATTTACCTGAGATTGTAAATGGCAAATGGCAAAATCTAGGCAGGTCACACTCATGCCTATTTTTTTCTTTTCATGTATCTGCATAATTTAAATTAGCTTGTCTTATTTGAAAGGATGTAGGGAAAAGTTATAATCTATCTTCTTCAGATGTTACCATACATCCTATTAAGTCCCATTGTCTCATATTATACAAAAAGCTGAACTATATAATTTATTAGAATTGTATAGGGGTCTTGCTTGAGCACATTAACCAATATATTGTTAAGTGATGCTACTTAATTATGTACACATATATAATTTCATTCCACTATAACTTTTATGTTCAGTGTGCAGCATTGTCCTTCCTGATTCTCTCAACTGCAGTTTTGATTGAGATCTCCAACAGTAGAATCATAGAACTTTGACAAACAAGTAACTAGTTATTATCTACCAAAATCTCATTAATAATCTTATCTAAATAGATCACCCGATGCATGGATAAAAGGGAAGACTGATTTATAAATAAGCTTCAAATAAAATTTTCATTTCAAAACCTTATTAGAAAACAAATGTAACAGAAAAATAGAGAATTCCAGTGCTTGACTGTCACCATCTTCAAAATCACCCATAAAGCCCAACCCTGTGATAGGACATTTACCTTTACTCCTTGTGTCCTCGCGTTCAGTTTGGAGTATTATTCTGGTATTTATTCCAATTGAGAATCATTTTACTTGACAGCTGTTTCAATTTTAGAAATGATACACCCAAGATAAACCACTAAATTACCAAGTTGTTCACATAAAAATTTCTGGAGTTTGAAGCACTCATGTGAATTTGTTGCACATTAGGAAAGACTCATCAACAGTAGAATGTTTTGGTTGGGAGCACAGGTTGAAGAACTGTTTCTAAAGCTAGCTATTCTATAGATTTAGGTGGATAAGCAACCCAAAGGCCTAGTGGCTGTACTAGATTAAATACTTACTTTAAATTCCAAGTCATGAAGTAGGATGGCTAATACAGATTATCTACTTGACATGATCTAGGATGTTGTAGGAAACAATGTAGCCAATACCATTTCATAAACTGGTGTCACAGACTCAATAAAGAAAGAAGAGCAAGCTGGACACCTGAGTTCACTTCTCTTTCTGCTTCCTGACTGTGGACACAATGTGACATACTGTCAAGCACTTCTGGTACCATACCTTTCCCGCAATGAAGGACTGTAACTTCAGTCTGTGGAACAAAGCAGATTATTCATTCTTTAAGTTACTTATTGGCAGAATTTTTTGTCACAGTCTTGAGAACTATGTAGTAGTATTCATACATGATGAAATATTTGGCCCAATAAAATACACAAGCATTTTCTTAAATATCTTTCACAACTATGTATCAATTTCACTCTTTACAGATAGGCATGGAACGGATTTTAATCACTGTATGGGGCTTTATTATTATCTTTGATCAAAAAGAATTTATGAGTCTTGAATTTGAAATAGATTTCCCAAAAGTTTCATGTAATCACTGACTGAACCAGAATCTTCCCTTTGAGACTGGAAGCTATGCTACAGGTAAATCTACACAAGAAAACTTCTGCTGAAACAAATTGAAAGTATGTTACCAAAGCATCAGGAGGATGTTTTCAGTTTCAGATATTAAATTTATAATGATATGATGACTTCCCTGTTCATTGACATCCTAGAAATAATCTAAGCTTTTCCTTGAAGCATATTTATTCATTGACCAACAATTATTGCTCATCTGTTACATCCCATACTAGAAAAGCAAATAAGCTTCATGGTACATAAATCATAGCCTCAACTACACTGAGAAGGATGAAGCTTATTGGGAGTTTGTAAGTAAGAAATAACATCTGTTTTGTTTCAATATGATTATGCTGTCTACTGATAAAAATAAATAAAGGAGTCCAAGTAAGGAGAAAATGACTTGGTTACATTTCACTTTAATTCAAATGTGTAGTGTATTGGCTTTTAATTCTGCAGTGGCAAATGTGACTAAAAATAATAAACTTAATTTATGTATTTAACATCAATTTCAAAAAAGAAACACAAATATGGAAGGGAGAAAGGGGGTATATTTTGGAGGGAGGAACGGGAAGGGTGGCAATATACACGTATACTTATTTAATTATATTATACCCATGGATAAAGACAGTTCTTATCCTCAAAGACTCTTTTTGTCTAAACAAGACTGTGATGATGACAGGACTAATAAATATGGTAACATGGTAGAAAAAAATTTCTTTATTATTCTATATATAATAATAAAATTCATAAAATATATAAATTAAGGAATAAGATTTTTAAAATGTGAAAGAGGGACATCAAAGGCAGGAAAGGACTTTGGAAAAGTTGCAATGGAGAAAGTTAAAAGGAAAAATTATTCAACCATATTTTAATTAAAAGAAAATATATGAGTGGTTAATTTTCCTTGGACCCTGTAGTAAGTAAATGGATATCACTCCTACATCTTAGCATATGTCAGAAGATCTTTAAGCGAGTACTGCCTTTTTATTTTTTGTGAAAACTCAAGTAAACACACTGCCCTGATGTTTTCCATGTTCCTTCTGAACTCCATTTTCTCTTTCCTATGAGTCTCTACACACTATGCAGTTTCTTTTTCTCTGGAATATATGTATCTATACACTTTGCTATTTCATCATGTGTGAGACAATACGGGTTCTATATGTGCCCAAATGTTGAATGCTGAATTTGAAAGATTGCTGGTCATTTTTTTAAAAAAATGACTCAAATATATAAGCCCATGAAATTGGAAATTAAAGACACATTAGATTGTGATGCTTGCTAAGACTTTCAAAATGAAAAACTTATGTTAGGGAAATTTTGAACAAGCCTGAATTTGAAGAAAATAGTCTGGACTGGCAATATAAATTCAGCACACAGCAGGATTTTTCACGTATTTGTTTATTGCTATATGAATTTCTATATCAAGACACGTTAATTCTGTATTAAGTTATCACATATTGGACAATATGCAACAATATAATTATGTGCCAAGATAGTGATTCTGATTTTAAATTTTCAGATATTGGCCAGTAGCTTGCTTTAACAAAGTAGAGTGGTGGATCTGTCTGGAGAAAGCAAATTTTTGACATCTCTGATTCTTCCCTTATATATTTTGAAAGACATGGTTGATGAATAAAATTATTCCCAAATCTCACTTCAAATGAAATATCAACTTATATTCTCACAGGCTTATTGAACGTTTTATCTTTACCTTAAGCAAAAATGCCTTCATTTTTTATTCATTTAGTTAGTATTTATCCACAAATTGCCAAGGATAAGTATTAGTAAGGGAGATGAGGATACTTCATTTACTTTTAGCACTAATCATTGATGGATAAAATATGTTCTAATCTGTTTAGATTCTGCAACAAAACATCATAGACTGTGTGGTTTAGAAAATACAAATTCATTGCCAAAGCTCTACAGACTATGGTTTGCATAAGAAATTATACACTACACACACAATGCACTATTCCTAGATCTATATGATCTGCTCTTAACCATGGCCTCCTGTCTTTCTTTCTTCAGTGTGGGTCAGAGTATACAAGTATTTGGTTGCAGTCACTAAACTTTTTCCTTTATGGTTGAGCCACAAATCTTTCTGAAGTCTCTCTTAAGCTTGAATTTTTCACGGGTTTTCTCTCTTTTCTCTCTCTCTCTCTCTTTTTCTGTTTCATCAATGCCGAAATGACTATTTTTTTGTTTCTTCATCACACTGATTTATAGACTTTGCTAGTCATTTCCTGAATCAAGACATTCTTCAGTCTTTTGACAAGTTGTCTTTTCCCTCTTTTTCCCTATGTACTCAATAGAAGGAAAACCAAAAATTCCTGGTTCATTAATTATATAATATATGTTATAAGAATCATAATATGAAAAAAGAATCATAATGATATTGTGAATGATACTGCTGAAAGTGACATATTTAATACTATAGTGAACTTTTTAATTCTAATTTATGTAATTATGGACGTTCAAATACTATTTTGAAACATTGGTTTCAAACATATTTGAACTCTTAAAATCCATCTGATATTTAGACTACAATTGTCATCTAATTTGTAGTGAGATATAGAATAGAAATAAAGCTCTTACAAGCATTATTTTTATTGGAAAAATGAACTTAAATATTTACTTTAAAATTCTTAGTGGTTTATAATTTTTTTCCTTTTGAGACATTATCTCATGTAGCCTATGCTACTTGGGAACTACATAGTCCATTTGCATTTAAAACCTGTTCTTCACGCCTTCACTTCCTGATTGCTGTTTTACAGGCATGAACAGACACACCCAACTTAGGACATATTGTGAATGGTAGAAAACAGGGCTTTTTCATGTTTGGCAGAACTCTATGATCTAGACCCCCTCTTTAATCACTGTTCCAGTAGTCTTAAGAGACTGGTACAACTTTTTTAAAAACCACAAATGTTCATTTGCAGGAATCAAACTTTCATGTAAATATCAGAGACCAACAAGACTCAATAAGACCAAATTCTTTGAAGTGGTCTTAGAAGAGGTCCTTAGTCTTGTTGTTGTGGAAAGTCCTTGTGAGGCTGTGTGTGTGGGTGTTGTGGGGCTGTATTCTCACTGTGTTAGTGGAAATAGTGGGTATTTCCTCTTCACACACTTCAATATATAGAACCAAACTCAAAAATTTCATATAACTATCTAATATTTAGTATTAGGAAAAGAAATAATTTTACTCATTTGTTTTGTGTTAGACAACTATCTTTCTTGAAATGAAATTGTGAGAACTTGAGATTACCTTTGAGTAAATGCAACTCCTCCTTTTAAATTGCAGTCTGGTAATACAATCTTCCCCCTCATCTCCTGTGGTGAGCTTTTTACTTCCTGTAGGGCCCCTCCTACTGAGATGGGTAATGTTTTACTCATCCCTACAGGAGGTTCGCTATGGGAGATCAGAATCACCCTTTTGTACAGTGCTAACATAATACTAATGAATATGAAACAGTTGATTTTGTTTTTCATTATGTGGGTACATTGTTTCATCAGGCTTTTCGCTACTGAGGAATACCTTAGACTTAAATAACATCTGAAAAGTTAAAGCAAATGTAATCATGGGACATTTTGTGTAGTTTGGGTGACAGTAATTTAAAATTTGTCACCTTCTTAATGAGGTGCAATTCACTTTCAATTTTCTACATCTATGCTATATTGATAAATGTAAAGAATGAATGCTGAGCTGATATTTTATATATGTGAGGCATTACTTGAAAAATGGAGCAGTGCCATTACTTCTGTCTCTACAAGGCTGGATTAAATAAGTTCCATTATTACTTGAGTGCAAATAATAGAATATAAACATATTGTCCCATATTTACTTAAATATAAATACTGAACCTTTACTGACCACCTACATGTCAAGGTTTATGTTCATTTAATATATTATGTTACTCTCCCAGGAATAGCATAGGATAAATATATTATCAGTCTTAAGAATGGGAGAAATTTACACATTTACACAGAGAGAGAGACAGAGACAGAGAGAAAGAGAGACAGATATATATATCTGTCTCTTTCTCCCTCTCTCTCTCTCTCTCTCTCTCTCTCTATATATATATATATATATATATAGAGGGAGAAAGGGCTCAATGACCTACCATTATTAAAGAAGTCCAGTAACAAAAAATTGGGGTCATCCTGAAAATTATGACAAAATGCAAGCATTTTAAGAACTACTACAAATAGCTTTTACAGAGGAAGAGAAAATGTGTGTGAGCTATCTAGATAGATAGATGTCAATAGATAGATAGATAGATAGATAGATAGATAGATAGAGTAACATAGAGAGAGATACAGAGAGTGGGAGAAGGGAAGCAGAGAGGGAAGGAAGAAGAGAGGAGTGTATGCTCAACTACAGTTATAGATTAGTAGACCTTTATTATCAAAGAGAAAGTAGAAGCTCACCGTATAGTGAATGAAATAGATAAAATTCCCATTCAAGCTAACCACATTTAACTAAAGAGTGCCAAGAGCTTGGCTGTTGCCCAAGAATAAAGAAAATGACTGGAGAGGCAAGCACAGGAAGTGATGCAACAGAAACAAAGACTACTTGGCAACATCAGAGCCCGGTTCTCCCACCAAAGCAAATACTGGATATCCAAACACATCAGAAAAGCAAGATTTGTATTTAATATCACATCTTATTATGAGGATAGAGGATTTTAAGAAAGACATAAATAACTCCCTTAAAGAAAAACAGGACAACACAAGTAAACAAGTACAAACCCTCAAAGAGGAAACAAAAAATTCTCTTAAAGAATTACAGAAAAATACAACAAAACAGGTGAAGGAATTGAACAAAGCCATCCAGGATTTAAAAATGGAAAGAAAAACAATAAAGAACAAAGAGAGACAACACTGGAGATAGAAAACCTTGAAAATAGATCAGGAGTCATAGACACAAGCATCACAAAAAGAATGCAAGAAATTGACAAGAGTATCTCAGGGGCAGAAGATACAATAGAAAACAACAACAAAACTGTCAATGATAATGAAAAACACAAAAATCTCCTAGCTCAAAACATCCAGAAAAATCAAGGAAACAATGAGAATATCAAACCTAAGGATAATAGGTATAGAAGAAAATGAGGACTCCCAAATTAAAGGGCTAGTAAATATCTTCAACAAAATTATACAAGAAAACTTCTCTAACCTAAAGAAAGAGATGCTAAAAAACATAAAAGAAGCCTACAGAATTCCAAATAGGATGGACCAGAAAAGAAATTCTTTCTATTACATAATAGTCAAAACAATGCACAAAACAAAGAAAGAGTATTAAAAACAGTAAGGGAAAAAGGCAAAGTAACATATGAAGGCAGATCTATCAGAATTACACCAGACTTCTCACCAGAGACTATGAAGACCAGAAGATCCTGGGCAGATGCCATACAGACCCTAAGAGAATAAAAATGCCAGCCCAGTCTACTATATCCAGCAAAACTCTCAATTAACATAAATGGAGAAACCAAGATTTCCATGACAAAACCAAATGTATACAATATCTTTCTACAAATCCAGAATTACAAAAGATAATACATGGAAAACTGCAGCACAAGGAGGGAAACTATACCCTAGGATAAGCAAAAAAGTAATGTTTTTGTAAGGAACCCAAAAGAAGACAGTCACAAAAACATAAATCCACCTCTAACAACAATAATAACAGGAAACAACAATCAACATTTATTAATATTTCTTAAGATCAATGGACTCAATTCCCCAATAAAAAGACATAGAGTAACAGATTGGATTCATAAAGAGGACTCAGCATTTTGCTGCATACAGGAAGCACACCTCAGAGACAAAGACAGACACTCAGAGTACAAAGGTTGGAAAATAATATTCCAAGTAAATGGTCCAAAGAAACAAGTTGGAGTAGCCATTCTGATATCAATTAAAATCAACTTTCAACCAAATGTTATCAAATAGAATAATGAAGTGCACTACATAAGCATAAAAGGAAAAATCCACAAAGATGAACTCCTACGCCTAAATATTTATGGTCCAAATGCAAGGTCACTTACATTCATAAAAGAAACTTAACGGCAGCACCAGGCAGAGTGTGACTGTCCCCGACAGCAGCTCCTTAAATGTAACTTGTCAGGCCCGCAGCAGCTCTCTGCTCCCAAACCCCATGGGAGAGAGACCTCACCGTCTGGTCAGGTGGGCACTCCTGAGGCTGCAGAGCGGAGGAGACCACAAACACTGCCCACCCCTGCCCACATCCCTGGCCCAAGAGGAAACTGTATAAGGCCTCTGGGTTCCCGTAGGGGAGGGCCCAGGAGCGGCAGGAACCCTGTGCCTAAAACACCACCAGAACCTGAAGGAAACAGACCTGATAAACAGTTCTCTGCACCCAAATCCTGTGGGAGGGAGAGCTAAACCTTCAGAGAGGCAGACATGCCTGGGAAACCAGAAGAGACTGCACTCTGCACACACATCTCGGACGCCAGAGGAAAACACCAAACACCATCTGGAACCCTATTGCATGGAAGCTCCCGGAAAGGGCGGCGCAGATCTTCCTGGTTGCTGCCGGCGCAGAGAGCTCAAGGGCAGCACCCCGCGAGCAAACTTGAGCCTCGGGACCACAGGTAAGACCAACTTTTCTGCTGCAAGTGACCTTCCTGGTGAACTCAAGACACAGGCCCACAGGACCAGCTGAAGACCTGTAGAGAGGAAAAACTACACGCCCGAAAGCAGAACACTCTGACCCCATAACTGGCTGAAAGAAAACAGGAAAACAGGTCTACAGCACTCCTGACACACAGGCTTATAGGACAGTCTAGCCACTGTCAGAAATAGCAGAAGAACGTAACACTAGAGATAATCTGATGGCGAGAGGCAAGTGCAGGAACCCAAGCAAGAGAAACCAAGACTACATGGCATCATCAGAGCCCAATTCTCCCACCAAAATAAACATGGAATATCCAAACACACAAGAAAAGCAAGATCTAGTTTCAAAATCATATTTGATCATGATGCTGGAGGACTTCAAGAAAGACGTGAAGAACTCCCTTAGAGAAACACAGGAAAACATTAATAAAAAAGTAGAAGCATACATAGAGGAATCGCGAAAATCCTGAAAGAATTCCAGGTAAACACAATAAAACAGTTGAAGGAATTAAAAATGGAAATAGAAGCAATCAAGAAAGAACACATGGAAACAACCCTGGATATAGAAAACCAAAAGAAGAGACAAGGAGCTGTAGATACAAGTTTCACCAACAGAATACAAGAGATGGAAGAGAGAATCTCGGGAGCAGAAGATTCCATAGAAATCATTGACTCAACTGTCAAAGATAATGTAAAGCAGAAAAAGCTACTGGTCCAAAACATACAGGAAATCCAGGACTCAATGAGAAGATCAAACCTAAGGATAATAGGTATAGAAGAGAGTGAAGACTCCCAGCTCAAAGGACCAGTAAATATCTTCAACAAAATCATAGAAGAAAACTTCCCTAACCTAAAAACAGAGATACCCATAGGCATACAAGAAGGCTACAGAACTCCAAATAGATTGGACCAGAAAAGAAACACCTCCCATCACATAATAGTCAAAACACCAAACGCACAAAATAAAGAAAGAATATTAAAAGCAGAAAGGGAAAAAGGTCAAGTAACATATAAAGGCAGACCTATCAGAATAACACCAGACTTTTCGCCAGAAACTATGAAGGCAAGAAGATCCTGGATAGATGTCATACAGACCCTAAGAGAACACAAATGCCAGCCCAGGTTACTGTATCCTGCAAAACTCTCAATTAACATAGATGGAGAAACCAAGATATTCCATGACAAAACCAAATTTACACAATATCTTTCTACAAATCCAGCACTACAAAGGATAATAAATGGTAAAGCCCAACATAAGGAGACAAGCTATACCCTAGAAGAAGCAAGAAACTAATCGTCTTGGCAACAAAACAAAGAGAAGAAAAGCACACAAACATAACCTCACATCCAAATATGAATATAACAGGAAGCAATAATCACTATTCCTTAATATCTCTCAACATCAATGGCCTCAACTCCCCAATAAAAAGACATAGATTAACAAACTGGATATGCAACCAGGACCCTGCATTCTGCTGCCTACAGGAAACACACCTCAGAGACAAAGACAGACACTACCTCAAAGTGAAAGGCTGGAAAACAACTTTCCAAGCAAATGGTCAGAAGAAGCAAGCTGGAGTAGCCATTCTAATATCAAATAAAATCAATTTTCAACTAAAAGTCATCAAAAAAGATAAGGAAGGACACTTCATATTCATCAAAGGAAAAATCCACCAAGATGAACTCTCAATCCTAAATATCTATGCCCCAAATACAAGGGCACCTACAGACGTAAATGAATCTTTACTAAAGCTCAAAACACACATTGCACCTCACACAATAATAGTGGGAGATTTCAACACCCCACTCTCATCAGTGGACAGATCATGGAAACAGAAATTAAACAGAGACGTATACAGACTAAGAGAAGTCATGAGCCAAATGGACTTAACGGATATTTATAGAACATTCTATCCTAAAGCAAAAGGATATACCTTCTTCTCAGCTCCTCATGGTACTTTCTCCAAAATTGACCATATAGTTGGTCAAAAAACGGGCCTCAACAGGTACAGAAAGATAGAAATAATCCTATGCGTGCTATCGGACCACCACGGCCTAAAACTGGTCTTCAATAACAATAAGGGAAGAATGCCCACATATGCATGGAAATTAAACAATGCTCTACTCAATGATAACCTAGTCAAGGAAGAAATAAAGAAAGAAATTAAAAACTTTTTAGAATTTAATGAAAATGAAGGTACAACATACCCAAACTTATGGGACACAATGAAAGCTGTGCTAAGAGGAAAACTCATAGCGCTGAGTGCCTGCAGAAAGAAACAGGAAAGAGCATATGTTAGCAGCTTCAAAGCACACCTAAAAGCTCTAGAGCAAAAAGAAGCAAATACACCCAGGAGGAGTAGAAGGCAGGAAATAATCAAACTCAGAGCTGAAATCAACCAAGTAGAAACAAAAAGGACCATAGAAAGAATCAACAGAACCCAAAGTTGGTTCTTTGAGAAAATCAACAAGATAGATAAACCCTTAGCCAGACTAACGAGAGGACACAGAGAGTGTGTCCAAATTAACAAAATCAGAAATGAAAAGGGAGACATAACTACAGATTCAGAGGAAATTCAGAAAATCATCAGATCTTACTATAAAAGCCTATATTCAACAAAACTTGAAAATCTGCAGGAAATGGACAATTTCCTAGAGAGTTACCAGGTACCGAAGTTAAATCAGGAACATATAAACCAGTTAAACAACCGCATAACTCCTAAGGAAATAGAAGCAGTCATTAAAGGTCTCCCAACCAAAAAGAGCCCAGGTCCAGACGGGTTTAGTGCACAATTCTATCAAACCTTCATAGAAGACCTCATACAAATATTGTCCAAACTATTCCACAAAATTGAAACAGATGGATCACTCCCGAATTCCTTCTATGAAGCCACAATTACTCTTATACCTAAACCACACAAAGACACAACAAAGAAAGAGAACTTCAGACCAATTTCCCTTATGAATATCGACGCAAAAATACTCAATAAAATTCTGGCAAACCGAATCCAAGAGCACATCAAAACAATCATCCACCATGTTCAAGTAGGCTTCATCCCAGACATGCAGGGATGTTTTAATATACTGAAAACCATCAACGAGATCCATTATATAAACAAACTGAAAGAACAAAACCACATGATCATTTCATTAGATGCTGAGAAAGCATTTGACAAAATTCAACACCCCTTCATGATAAAAGTCCTGGAAAGAATAGGAATTCAAGGCCCATACCTAAACATAGTAAAAGCCATATACAGAAAACCAGTTGCTAACATTAAACTAAATGGAGAGAAACTTGAAGCAATCCCACTAAAATCAGGGACTAGACAAGGCTGCCCACTCTCTCCCTATTTATTCAATATAGTTCTTGAAGTTCTAGCCAGAGCAATCAGACAACAAAAGGAGATCAAGGGGATACAGATCGGAAAAGAAGAAGTCAAAATATCACTATTTGGAGATGATATGATAGTATATTTAAGTGATCCCAAAAGTTCCACCAGAGAACTACTAAAGCTGATAAACAACTTCAGCAAAGTGACTGGGTATAAAATTAACTCAAATAAATCAGTAGCCTTCCTCTACACAAAAGAGAAACAAGCCGAGGAAGAAATTAGGGAAAAGACACCCTCCATAATAGACCCAAATAATATAAAGTACCTCGGTGTGACTTTAACCAAGCAAGTAAAAGATCTGTACAATAAGAACTTCAAGACACTGAAGAAAGAAATTGAAGAAGACCTCAGAAGATGGAAAGATCTCCCATGCTCATGGATTGGCAGGATTAATATAGTAAAAATGGCCATTTTACCAAAAGCAATCTACAGATTCAATCTAATCCCCATCAAAATACCAATCCAATTCTTAAAAGAGTTAGACAGAACAATTGGCAAATTCATCTGGAATAACAAAAAAGCCCGGATAGCTAAAACTATCCTCAACAATAAAAGGACTTCAGGGGGAAACACTATCCCTGAACTCAAGCAGTATTACAGAGCAATAGTGATAAAAACTGCATGCTATTGGTACAGAGACAGACAGATAGACCAATGGAATAGAATTGAAGACCCAGAAATGAACCCACACACCTATGGTCACTTGATTTTTGACAAAGGAGCCAAAACCATCCAATGGAAAAAAGATAGCATTTTCAGCAAATGGTGCTGGTTCAACTGGTGGTCAACATGTAGAAGAATGCAGATTGATCCATGCTTATCACCCTGTACAAAGCTTAAGCCCAAGTGGATCAAGGACCTCCACATCAAACCTGATACACTCAAACTAATAGAAGAAAAACTAGGGAAGCATCTGGAACACATGGGCACTGGAAAAAATTTCCTGAACAAAACACCAATGGCTTATGCTCTAAGATCAAGAATCGACAAATGGGAATCTCATAAAACTGCAAAGCTTCTGTAAGGCAAAGGACACTGTGGTTAGGACAAATCGGCAACCAACAGAGTAGGAAAAGATCTTTACCAATCCTACAACAGATAGTGGCCTTATATCCAAAATGTACAAAGAACTCAAGAAGTTAGACCGCAGGGAGACAAATAACCCTATTAAAAAATGGGTTTCAGAGCTAAACAAAGAATTCACAGCTGAGGAATGCCGAATGGCTGAGAAACACCTAAAGAAATGTTCAACATCTTTAGTCATAAGGGAAATGCAAATCAAAACAACCCTGAGATTTCACCTCACACCAGTGAGAATGGCTAAGATCAAAAACTCAGGTGACAGCAGATGCTGGCGAGGATGCGGAGAAAGAGGAACACTCCTCCATTGTTGGTGGGATTGCAGACTGGTACAACCATTCTGGAAATCAGTCTGGAGGTTACTCAGAAAATTGGACATTGAACTGCCTTAGGATCCAGCTATACCTCTCTTGGGCATATACCCAAAAGATGCCCCAACATATAAAAAAGACACGTGCTCCACTATGTTCATCACAGCCTTATTTATAATAGCCAGAAAATGGAAAGAACCCAGATGCCCTTCAACAGAGGAATGGATACAGAAAATGTGGTACATCTCCACAATGGAATATTACTCAGCTATCAAAAACAACGGCTTTATGAAATTCGTAGGCAAATGGTTGGAACTGGAAAATATCATCCTGAGTGAGCTAACCCAATCACAGAAAGACATACATGGTATGCACTCACTGATAAGTGGCTATTAGCCCAAATGCTTGAATTACCCTAGATGCCTAGAACAAATGAAACTCAAGACGGATGATCAAAATGTTAATGCTTCACTCCTTCTCTAAAAGGGGAACAAGAATATCCTTGGCAGGGAAGAGAGAGGCAAAGATTAAAACAGAGACTGAAGGAACACCCATTCAGAGCCTGCCCCACATGTGGCCCATACATATACAGCCACCCAATTAGACAAGATGGATGAAGCAAAGAAGTCCAGACCGACAGGAGCCAGATGTAGATTGCTCCTGAGAGACACAGCCAGAATACAGCAAATACAGAGGCGAATGCCAGCAGCAAACCACTGAACTGAGAATAGGACCCCCGTTGAAGGAATCAGAGAAAGAACTGGAAGAGCTTGAAGGGTCTCGAGA
Organism: Rattus norvegicus; assembly: GCF_021556685.1. Classification (NCBI taxonomy): domain Eukaryota; kingdom Metazoa; phylum Chordata; class Mammalia; order Rodentia; family Muridae; genus Rattus; species Rattus norvegicus. The sequence goes on along the minus strand of NC_141539.1, from coordinate 24,348,429 downwards.
CCCCATATGTACAACAATGTCAAGCAACCAGAGCTTCCAGGGACTAAGCCACTACCTAAAGACTATACATGGACTGACCCTGGACTCTGACCTCATAGGTAGCAATGAATAGCCTAGTAAGAGCACCAGTGGAAGGGGAAGCCCTGGGTCCTGCTAAGACTGAACCCCCAGTGAACTAGATTGTTGGGGGGAGGGCGGCAATGGGGGGAGGGTGGGGAGAGGAACACCCATAAGGAAGGGGAGGGGGGAGGGGGATGTTTGCCCGGAAACCAAAGAATTATTATTAAGTATTAAATAAATTTAAAAAAAATGTAAAAAAAAAGAAACCTTACTAAAAATCAAAGCACACATAGCACTTCAAACAATAATATTAAAAAATTTCAACCACATTCTCATCAATGGACAGATCATGGAAACAGGAAGTAAATAGAAACAGAGATAAACAGAAGTAGTTATGAACAAAAATGATTTAACAGATATTTATAGACATTTCGTCCTAAAACTAAAGAATATACCTAATTCACAGCAAATCGTGGTACCTTCTCCAAAATTGAACATATAATCGGTCACAAAACACACCTCACCAGATACAAGAATATTGAAACAATCCCATGCATCCTATCAGATCACCATGGATTAAGGTTGGACTTCCAATATAACAAAAACAACAAAAAACCCACATGTACATGGAAGTTGAACAACATTCTACTCAGTGATAACTTGGTCAAGGAAGAAATAAAGAAATGAAAGACTTCTTGGAATTTAATGAAAATAAGCACATCATATTCAAACTTATGGGACACAATGAAAGCAGTGCTAAGGGGACACTTCATGGCTCTGAATACCTGCAAAAAAACAAACAAACAAAACAAACAATCAAAAACAAAAAACAAAAATAACAGGAGAGAGCATACATAGGCAGTTTGGCGGAACACCTAAATGCTCTAGAACAAAAGGAAACAAATACACAGAAGAGGATTAGAAGGTAGGAAATAATCAAACTCAGGGCTGAAATCAATGAAGTAGAAAGAAAAAAGGACTATACAAAAAATCAACACAAACCGGAGCTGGTTCTTTGAGTGAATCAACAAGATAGATAAACCCTTAGCTAGACTAACCAGAGGTCACAGAAATTGTATCCAAATGAACAAAATCAGAAATAAAAAGGGAGACATAACCATAGAATCAGAGGAATTCTCTGATTTCAAAAAATTCAATGAATTTCAAAAAATTCATCAGATCTTACTACCAAAGCCTATATTCAACAAAAATGGAAAATCTGGAGGAAATGGAAAATTTTCTGGACAAATATCAGGTACAAATGTTAAATCACCTAAGCAATACCATAATTCTAAAAGAAATAGAAGCAGTTATTAAAAGTCTCCCAATCGGGGTTGGGGATTTAGCTCAGTGGTAGAGCGCTTGCCTAGCAACCACAAGGCCCTGGGTTTGGTCCCCAGCTCCGAAAAAAAAAAAAAAAAGAAAAAAAAAAAAAGAAAAAAAAAGAAAAAAGAAAAAAAAAGTCTCCCAATCAAAAAGACCCCATGACCACATGGGTTTAGTGCAGAATTCTATCAGACCTTCATAGAAGGCCTCATATCAATACTGTCCAAAATATTCCACAAAATAGAAACAGGCACAGCACTACACAATTCCTTTGATAAAGCTATAATTATGCTTATACCTAAACCACACAAAGACCCAATAAAGGCGTACATCAGACTAATTTCCCTTATGAATATCGATGCGAAAATACTCAAAATTCTCACAAACCGAATCCAAGAACACATCAAAACAATAATCTGTCATGATCAAGTAAACCTCATCCCAGTGATGCAGAGATGGTTTAATATAAGGAAATTCATCAATATAATCCAATAGATAAACAACTCAAAGAAGGAAACCCCATGATCATTTCATTAGATGCTGAGAAATCATTTGACAAAATTAAACATGCCTTCATGATAAAAGTCATGGAAGGCTCAGGACTTCTAGGCCCATACCTAAACATAGTAAAAACAATATAGAGCAAACCAGTAGCCAACGTTAAACTAAATGGAGAGAAACTTGAAGAAATCCCATGAAAATCAGTGGCTAGACAAGGTTGCCCACTCTCTCCCTACTTATTCAATAGAGTACTCAAAGTCCTAGCTAGAGCAATCAGAAACCAAAGGCAGGTCAAAGGAATACAAGGTGGAAAGTAAGAAGTCAAAATATCAATATTTGCAGATGATATGACAGTATACTTAAGTGACCCCAAAAGTTCCACCAGAGAACTACTAAGCCTGATAAACAACTTCAGCAAGGTTGCTGGATATAAAATTAACTCAAACAAATCCATAGCCTTCCTTAACTCAAAGGATACATAGGCTGAGAAAGAAATTAGGGAAATGACACCCTCACAATAGTCAAAAATAACATAAAATACCTCTTTGTGACTTTAGCCAAGCAAGTGAAAGATCTGTATGACAAGAACTTCAAGTCTCTAAAAAAGAAATTGAAGAAAATCTCAGAAGATGGAAAGATCTCCCATGCTCATGGATTGGCAGGATTAATATTCTAAAAATGGCCATTTTTAAATGCATCTATAGATTCAATGCAATCTCCATCAAAATTCCTACTCAATTCTTCATAGAGATAGAACGAGCAATTTGCAAATACATACATTTGAAATAACAAAAAGAAAAACAAAATAAAAGAACTTCTCGTGCAATAAATCTCCCTGACCTCAAGCTGTATTACAGAGTAATAGTGATAAAAACTGTATGGTATTTGTACAGAAACAGGTAGGTAGATCAGTGGAATAGAACTGAAGACCCAGAAATGAACCCTAACATCTATGGTCACTTGATCTTTGACAAAGGAACTAAAAGCATACAGTGGAAAAAAGAGAGCATTTTCAACAAATGGTACTGGTTCAACTGGAAGTCAGCATGTAAAAGAATGCAAATCGATCCATTCTTATCTCCCTTTACAAAGCTTAAGTCCAAGTGGATCAAGGCCCTCCACATTAAACCAGATACACTCAAACTAATAGAAGAAAAAGTGGCGAAGATCCTTGAACACATGGGCACTGGGGAAATTTTCCTGAATACAACACCAATAGCTTATGCTCTAAGATCAAGAGTCAACAAATGGGACCACATAAAACTGCAAAGCTTCTATAAGGCAAAGGACACTGTTGTTAGGATAAAACAGCAACAAACAGATTAGGAAAATTCTTTACCAATTCTACATATGATAGAGGGCTAATAGCCAAAATAAACAAAGAACTCAAGAAGTTAGACTCCAGAGAGCCAAATAACCCTGTTAAAAACAGGGTACATAACTAAACAAGAATTCTCTCAGCTGAGGAATACTGAATGCCTTAGAAGCACCTACAGAAATGCTCAACATCCTTAGTCATAGAATCAAATCAAAAAACCCCTGAGATTCCACCTCACACCATCAGAATGGCTAAGATAAGAAACTCAGGTGACAGCAGATGCTGGCTAGGATGTGGAGAAAGAGGAACGCTCCTTCATTGTTGATAGGATTGCAAACTGGTACAACCACTCTAGAAATCAGTCTGGAGGTTCCTCACAAAATTGGACATTCTACTACCTGAGAACCCAGTTATACCACTCCTTGGTATATACCCAGATGATGCTCCAACATACAACAAAGACACGTGCTCCACTATGTTCATAGCAGCCTTATTTATAATAGTCAGAAGCTGGAACAAACCCAGATGTCCTTCATCAGAGAAATGGATTCAGAAAATGTGGTACCTCTACACAATGCACTACATGAAATTCATAGGCAAATGGATTGAACTAGAAAATACCCTGAGTGAGATAACCCACTCACAGAACATACATATAATATACATTACTGATAAGTGGATATTAGCCCAAAAGCTTGAATTACCCGAGATAAAATCCACAGACCACATGAAGCTCAAGAAGAAAGACAACCAGAGTGCAGATCCTTTACTCCTTCTTAAAACGGGGAAAAATATTCATAGGAGGACATATGGAGGCAAAGTTTGGAGCAGAAAGTGAAGGAATGGTCATTTATAGCCTGCTGCAGATGGTTATACAGCCCATATAAATACAGCCACCAAAACTAGGTAAGATTGATGAAGGTAAGAAGTCCATGCTGACAGGAGCCTGATATAGCTGTCTCCTGAGAGGTTCAGCCAGACCATGTCAAATACAGAGGCTAATGCTAGCAGCAAACCATTGAACTGTGTATGGGATCACTGTTGGAGGAATTAGAGAAAGGTTTGAAAGAGGCGAAGGGGCTTGCATCTCCATAAGAACAACAATGCCAAACAACTAGAGCTTCCTAGGACTAAACCACCCACCAAAGACATGGACTTACCCATGGCTCCAGCTGCATATACAGCAGAGCATGGACTTGTTGCTCACCAATGGAAGGAGAAAACCGTGGTCCTGCCAAGGCTGGACCCAGTGTAGAGGAATGTCGAGGGTGGGAAGGTGTGGTGGTTGTGGACAGCAACACCCTTATTGAAGAAGGGGAGGGGGAATGGAATGGGGGCTTATATCTGGGAAACAGGGAAGGACAATAACATTTGAAATGTAAATTTTTAAAAATCCAATAAAAAAATAAATAAATAAAATAAAGAATGGCAACAACGTCAAAAAATAAATAGATAGATTAAATAAATAAATAAATAAATAAATAAATAAATAAATAAATAAATAAATAAATAAAGGGCAGTGATATTCAGGATGAGTAGATGTCAGAAAGTGTGGACAGTGAAGGGGTCCTATCTTGCCAACTGACTCTCAGAGGTTCTTTGCTAAATCTTGATGTCACAAGACAATGACATCAAGTGACATAACATCACTAAGAGAAGAACCACATGCCTTAACAGTTTGCTCAAACATTCTTCATTAATAGTCTTTGGGTATTCTCCATACCGCTGAGGTGCTTTCTTTATGAATATACCATGGGCACAAGTCTAAATCGTCAGTGAAGGATTTGGTTAATTGTCCATTCCAGTCTTGGACTTTAGATTGTTCTGTCTTCCTCTAGGACTTCAGAGCTCTGTGGAAGTGTGCTCTCATCCAGTTGTCTGGGAGATATCTTTCAGATATATCTTAGGTATTAGATAATGTTGTGGATTGTCCTGGTGCTGTTTGTATTTTGATGCTAATTCTACTTCCCCAAGAGGGTTTAACTAGGGTGAAGAGTGAATCACTTACTCAGGAGACTTCATCAGAACCTTCTCCCAATTTTAACTTGTTAAATAAATGTTAGAGCCAGTGACTGGGCAGTGGAAGGGAAGGTGGACCTGAAAAGTTTGAGAGAGAAGGGGACAATGGAGGAGGAGGAGAGAGAAGGAAGATGGAGCTGAAACATGCAGCCTGGTAAAACCGCAAGTTAAAGGGATCTCTTAGCTAGGTAATAGAGTAGCATAGTAGTGGATCTGCCAGATCTAGGTGCACAGCTTGTATTCATATTAATTGAGTTGTGTTTTCTTTGTGCAGGCTTACTTGGGTTGTAGATTTTACTGCAACAAGATGTACAAGGTATATCTTCCAGACCTTGCCCTCTTTCCTTGTTAGTTTGCATGTACATGCCTTACAACTGTTTCAGGATTCATGAAGGTTACAAGGATTGTTTTCTTAAAATGTTTTCAATGTTACTTAGTAAATAATAAGGATGCTCTCTGAAGATTGCTATATTTTAATAATTATACTCTTAATAACATATTATTTATAATAAGCCACCTTTCCTCTTTAGTAGAAGAAATAAAAACAGTGCTCCATCTTGAGACAAATGTTTTCTGAACATTTCCTTTTAAATAAATTTCATAAATTTTTGTGCAATTTAATAAAAATAAGTTATTTTAAAATATGAAAGGTAGATTTGTAACACTAATTTTCAAACAGAACTTTTTTACATTTTATGAAATATTTTGATTAAAGTAAAGTGTAAAGCAATAATTGGGAGGGAGACTCCTGGGTGGGAAAGAGGACAGTGAGGGGAAGAGGGAAACATGATCAGGTACTGGGTGGAGGGAACAGGACTGAAACACTGAGGGCCAATAGAATTAATGGAAACAGATAACTCTAGGAGGTAGGATGTGGGGGACCTTCCAGAATGTACCAGAAGCCTAGGAGGTGAAAGATTCTCAGAACTCAAATGAAGGGCCCTTACAGTGGGGAGATGGGAAATGCCCTACAGTGGGGAGAGGGAACTTGTAGAGCCCACCTCCAGCAGAAATGCAGGGCATCGAGTGGAGTGACAGGGTTGCCATCACACAGTCAAAATCTCTGACACATAATTGTTCCTGTCTGAAAAAACTACAGGGACAAGAACTTGAGATAAAGGAGGTCCAGTGACAGATCCAAAGTGGAATCCAGCACAAAGTGGAATCCTGATACTATTATTGAGGTTATGGAGTGCTCAAAAAAGGGGTCTATCGTGTCTGTCCTCTGAAAGACCCAACAAGCAGCTGAAAGAGACAGATGTAGATATTTACAACCAACAGATGGACAGAAGCTGCTGACCCCTGTTGAATTAGAAACAGCTGGAAGAAACTGAGGAGGAGGGTGACCCTGTAGGAGGACCAGCAGTCTCAATTAACCAGGACTCCTGAGATCTCTTAGACACTGGATCACCAACCAGGCAGCATAGACCAACTGAGATGAGGCCCCCAACACAGAGGACTCCCAGGTCAGTGTTCAGTCAGAGAAGATGCACCTAACCCTCAAGAAACTGGAGGCCCCAGGGAGTTTAGAGGGCTGGTGGGGTGGGGTTGGGGAGTTATCCTCACAGAGATAGGGGAGGGAATGTGGGAAGTGGAATAGTCAGAGGGTGGACTGGGAAGGGGTTAAATATGGATTGAAAAACAACAGATTAAATAAAATTTAAAAAAATAGCAATAATTGAAGAAAGAGGAAAGCCCATAATACTGACAACATCATGCATTTTATTTCTTAATTTGAGAAGCATTGCCTTTTGTGATATAGATGAACTTGTAAGGTCAAAAAGCGGAGAACTAATAAAGTTAAACTTCATTGTAAGAAATAAAAATAGTTCCTTTTAGCAAAAGAACCATACTCTCTAAATATTTTAACTAAAACTTCTGTAACTTAAAAAGGGAGAACATTTATGTGCATGGGTTATGAAACATATACCCTGTTATCATGTGTTAGCACAAACCATTTTTAATTATTTCTATTTCAAATTTAGTACTTATTGTTTACTCCTCAATGCAGTGTGTATTTTTGTCAAGACCTTTCCCACATCTCTTTCTCTATCCGAACTTCTAAGTAGGTAGGACACTATATTTCAATGCTTTTTGCATCTTTCTGTAAAGGTTCTCAATGCAAACCCTCTCATTGAACCTATCATGTGATATTTCTTTTTCTTGAGATCGCTTTCAAAATACCATGCAAAGTTATACAGTTTCTAGTAACTTAAACACTCACATGTCACACACAGTTGATGGCATGTGGTCTCATATATCTAGGAAGCAACGTATGTGAAGAACACATGGGAAAGAGCACTTAAGATTTACTTATGCTTGTATGTCAATACAAGTCCAGCCTCATATGATCATTATGTTATACTGAGGCATAGAAGTATAACCAAATACTCAAGTTATGGTGTATTTACTTCTTTCTATCTTTTTCCTTCATGTATTACCAGTAAGCATGTTTTAAAACAGTGCCCCCAGTAGCTATAGTACTGCTATATAAATGCTAGGTTTCTGACTGTGTTACATATAGATCAGAAACATCCTGTCCATATCCATAAAGTATCTTGAAAATTTTATTAATGAGAAAAAGTAAATATTGTGTTCATGCGAAAAAGTAAATACAGAATAAATTACTAATGTAAATTGAGATTTTACTGTGATTTTTTTGGTTTTATTTTTATTGAAAGGATTCTCTGATCTCATATAATACACCTTGACCACAGTTTTCCCTCATGTCACTCCTCCCATTTCTTTGCTTAGACACCTTCCTTCTTCTACAGATCCACTCTCCCTCAACTTTTTCTTGAGAAAGTAGAAGACCTCAAAGAAATGACAGCCAAATGGGACAAAACAAAATGCAATAAGACAAGCCAGACCTATAGGGAGAAAAGAGACTCAAGACCAAGCAACAGAACCAGAGACATACCTGCTCCTACTGTTAAGAGTCCCACAAAAACACCAAACTAAGAGGCATAACATTCATGCTCAGGACCTGGTGCAGATGCATGCAAGCCCGATGTTTGCCACTTCAGTCTCTGTGAGCCCACATGAGTCCTCTTCAGTTGATTCAGTGAGCCATGCTCTCCTGGGATCTTCCATCACTTCTGACTCTTAATCATTCTTCCCTCATTCCTGTGGTATTCCCCAAGCTCTGAGTAGTGACCTATTGGAGACCACCAATTTGTAGACTCTATTCATAATGTCTGGATATGTGTCTCTGCGCCACTCCCATCTGCTCCCTAGAAAGCCTCTCTGATGTCGATTAGACAAGGCCCCATCAATGAATATACTAGAATATAATTATGGATCTTTTTTTCCAGTTTTGTGGCTGGGTTGGTATAGCCCAGCCACTGTAGAAATCGATTTGGTGGTTCCTTGTATAATAGGGAATTGATCTACTTCAACACTCAGCTATACCACTCTTGGGTATATATTTAAAGGAAGCTCTATTCAGCCACAAGGACTCTTGATCAACTATGTTCATTGAGACATTGTTCAAAATAGTCTGAAACCAAAAAAGAAACAATCTTGATGTTTCGTACGGATCAAGAAAATATAGTATATTTTATAATGGAGTATTGCTCAGCTGTTAAAAAAATGACATCATGAAATTTGTGGGCAAATAGATGTAACTAGAAAAAAATCCTGAGTGAGTTAACCCAGACACAGAAGGATAAATATTGTGTGTTTTCACTCATAAGTGGATATTAGCTGTTAAGAAAATAATAATCAAGCCACAATGCCACAGACACAGAGAGGGTAGTTAAGGATTAGGGGTCTAAAGGGACATGTGAATCTCTCTGCAAAAAGAGAAAATGTGATAAAATTTTCTGGCAGAATATAGGTGGGTAGGGATGGGAGTGTGAAGAGTCAAGTGGAGGAAAGGGAAGGAGAAAGAGACAAGGAGAACCACAGCAGGAATCGGAGACCATTAGGGTTAGTGATGTGGAAACCAAGTGCAGTGGAAGCTTCCTGGAATCTATGTGGGTTTCTCTAGTGAGGGCACCTTATAATGGAGGAGATAGAGACTGAACTGGGCATCTCTTGTAGCAGGGCAAGACTTTCAGTGGAGGGGCAAGATTGCATTCATTTGAACAGCTGGCTGAGCAGGAAATATCTAAAATCCAGGTTGTTCAGAGAGCAACCTCTCTGAAAACTGACAGTGGGGTCCCATTGCTGAGGACAACATCCTCACGATTCATTGAATGTAGATAGTTCACATGTTGCCTTCATGGAGCCTTCACCCCTATGCTCTAGTCTGTTTGGCACAGTGTGCTTTAACCGCTGGGGTCAGGCCAGCCAGACTGAGTGCACATGTAAAGTTGGTTGCCAGCCCTTTATGTAATCTTGTATAGCCAACATGTTTATTCCCATTATAGCTGCTCACACATCACTGATCTCCATCTGATTCCTATAATGGGCCATGGACACCTTTTCAGCTATAATCTTTCCTCAATAACTCTTACTTTCCTGAATAAGGATGCTGTATATATATATATATATATATATATATATATTATAATTTACTCCTTTAAAGTCTGATGATCACTCTGCTTTCACTTGGAATGAAGTTCAGAATGATGTTATTAACTTCCTGGACAGAAGATCTTACATGGTTGGTTTTTGGGCCAACTGATATAGTTTGCTCTTGAATAAAACACTTGTCTAGAGTTTACAACACACACACACACACACACACACACACACACACACACACACACACACACACCTGACTTCAGTTCGTGATCATCATAGGCTATCCATGTTAGCTATACTTGTTTTCACTTTCTGAGAAATTTCTACCTCTCTGATGTAAATCTCTTGATTGTTCTGCAGATGGATTCAAATATTGCTTCCTTAAAAATTACTCCCCATTCATATTCTTTTAAGGAGACCTAATGTCATCAAACATCCAATGTTACTCTTATGCTATTTGCATATTTTCTCCGTTATACTTAAGCTATCAGATGTAATAGTCAAATATATGTGTTTATATTGGAAGATCTTGGGAGGGAACTGAAGCTTCCTGAAGGCAAAATATTGCTGTTGTTCATGACTGGGTCTCCACTGTGGACAATAACATTCAATTGCCTTTTTATTCTCCAGTTATGAAGTACTAGTTTCAAGGCAAAATATTATATCAAACAGAATTAGAGACCACATGCATGTCTATTTTTATTTGGTTTTAATATTAATTTTTGGACAAGGACAGGGAGTAAAAGAAGGAAGAAGGGATGAACAGAATGTGAAACAGAAATTTAATTATTAGAACACATATTTTCTAATTCCATAAATACTCTACTAAAACATGAACTAATAACCATGATCAATTTCTGATTTTGGAGACTCACACTAAGAAAAACCAGTGGAAAAAATAAAACATGAGACTTTCTTTATTTCAGAAATGAAGCGCTATATTTAAAAATAATTGGTAAAGGGGTTCCACAGAAGACTCAGGACAGCTAAGACAAAGTCATGCAAGTAGAAAATGTAGATTTTGGCGGTTTATTGATAACAATATCTTTAAACAATATCTTAATATTTTGAAGCCAAAGTGTCTCTCATTTCAATATACTTTATCATCTGTTAAGATTCTGATGAAATTGTTTATACATTACTGATTTTATTTTATTTTTATACATCATTATAAGAGTTGGAGGATAGAATTTTGTCTCTAATTACTTAGTGGTGGAACAAAAATTGTTTAACCTTCTTTCTCTGCCCTGCCTCTGGAAGCTAATGGAAAAGCTGTCATAATGCTTAAAGGATCTTAATATGCTCCCACTCTAATGCTGATCTCTTTAAGAGCTTCAACCATTTCTTTGATCTTTGATCTTCACACTACATAGGTAAACTTTTTTCTTCCTGTCTCCCACCCTCAAACACCCACAAAGCAGCAGAATGGAATCAAGCCTTATCCAGAAGCAGACTGCTTCAACCAGTGTTATTACAGACAAAAAGGGGAGTTATTTGTGCACAAAGATGTTTATCTAGTAGAAAACCTAAAAGGGAAGAATCAATCTAATTGCTATTTTTTTCTTTTTTACTTCTGTTCTTAATATAAGGAGTCAAATAAAGCCATTAGATTTTCCACCACGTCTTTTACTTAAAAAGGCACAGTATCAACTTGTCATCTACCTACCGTGCATCATTTCCCATTCTCAATAGAAGCTGAAACACATTCCAGCTCCTTCTAAAGACATTCCTCCCACATGGGTACTCAGGCATTATGGTACACAATAAGATTCAAGTACAGATCTTGAAAGGTCTTACGAATTGACTAAAGATCAATAGTGTTGCATACAAGGCTCATCTGCTTTCGACTAGACTGGCATCTTGTGAAGCACTGTCCAAGGAGCTCTGAGGAACGGAACTATTCATTGCTCATGGAAAAGAGGAATATTTCTAGGTCACAAGGAGTAAATGCATCCCACTGAAGAGATTTTATGAGCTGTAAAGTGCTAAGCAATATTTGAAAACCTCTGTATTTCCAAAACAATAACTTCACTGAATACAACATTGGTGAGGATATATCAATCAGCAAAAGATGATGAGTTTTTCTATTAATCCTGAGCCACATATCCTATGCATATCAAAATAGTCACAAGGCAAAATCCCACTTGCATCATTTTTAGTGTTGTTTAATTTGATGAGTTCTATGTAGAATGATGTTTTTAAAAGATATTAATTAGGAATCAATTAAAATAAATTCATAGGTTGTATTCTTTTTTAATCAACTGCTTGTCACTGTTAAAAATCTAGACCTATTGCCAAAAATGATTAAAATTCCTGAACAACAGTTAATAATTTTAAGGGGAATTCTTCCATTAACCTGTTTCTCCTTTTCATTCTATATCCTAACCGAAGCGCATAAAAGGAGCCATATACATCATACGAAAAGGGACTTCCAAAAAGAAGAGCAAAAGGAATAGAAAATGCACACTTGCTTAAAGGTAGCTGTGTAGTTCCTGAGATGATAGAAACCTGTGGAATTAAAACTTCAACTTTCAATACATTCTACTTCAATGAAGAGACCTGGTTTTTATTAAGTAGAGCATTTGACTTCAACCCCACATTTTACGAGCTGAGGAAACTCACCGGGGAACTTTAGAAAACATGTGTCACTTTGCTTTGTACAAAGAATAATTGCTGGCAAGCAAAGAACACCGAAAATACTGAGATCTCAATACTGGGAATGCTTGCCCAAGGTGTCTTAATAGTTAATTTCCCTTTCCTTTATTGTTGTGGGCTTTATTCCAAAGGGCACAGCAAGATATTTCAGAACATAGTTCAGCACAGCATTCACAGAGCACCTGCTGACAAGTTTATAACATCGAATCTTAGACTTTGAGACTCCATAAGTAATTACTAGCAGTGTAAAGTTTTATTTTCCTTCACTTTTAAGCCAGGGTGTATGTGTGTGCTTACATATGCGAGTGTGTGTGTGTGTGTGTGTGTGTGTGTGTGTGTGTGTGTGTGTATCTGTGTGTATGCATGTGCACGTGTGTATATGTGTATGTTATTTAGTGTAAGAACAAAGGATAATTTCCCATGGTTCTGTTATACATGGACTTAACAATAATCTGTCAAACAATTGGAACCAAAGGGGCTTCGGAACAGCTGTACTGTTAATTCCATGTTACCAAAGACTGGCAGCTAGGCTTCTGCCTCGTCTATACTCAGATAGTTCATAAAACAGCAAGTACAGATGGGCAATGTGTGGAGGGCAGCATATTGTGAACTTTTGACTCCACTCTGTGACTCAACAGAAAAAAGAAAAAAGCAGGGAGAAAAAAAAAAGTTCAAGCTTTTCTCCCCGCCTTGTGAGAACTGGAACAGGGCAGTGTGGAGATAGAGCTCCACATGGAGCTTTAAAATGGAATTCTAAAAGTGAGTAGGAGTTGAGAAAACAATAAAAACATTCATTCCCTTGTACTTTGGTATTTATTTTTCTAGTTATTTTTTCGAAATCTAAAGAAGCCACAACAGAGAAATAAGTAAAGAATAGAAGAAACAAAGAAAATGTGATATTATTGAATCTGGTAGGCTTGGAGAGCCAATTTAAGAATAGACACCATGGAATTTAGATGGATATCTGATACAAAGTGGCTCACATCAGATGTCCAGGAATCCCAGAGTAAATACTGATGTAATCCTCTATGTAAGCACGTTACTTGGTTGTCAGTTTCATTTTATTTTGTGGCCATCTTCTCTCTCCTGCCAATATGTGTTTGCCTGTATACCTGTGTTATCTACTATACACTTACTATGGCTTGTGTGTAGTCCATGTGTTCCAATGGCAGCTACGTACTAGAATGATCTTTGGTTATAAAGAACCGCCTGTCAATTTTTAACACAGTGATTTTCTTCAACCTCCTGGCCTCCTGTGACATTTCATTTTCTCCTTCTCTAGTATAGAAAGCAGGACCTCACAGACATGGTGAACCTCATAGACAGAAAATCCTGGAGAGAAGGAGGGGAATAAAGAAAGAAAAAAGACACTAAATGTCCTAGTCTATTTTCTGTTTCTAGAAATGAATATCAGAGGTCAGGCAACTTATAAAGAAAAAGGCTTTATTTATCTCACAGGTTTGAAAGTTCATGGCACAGACATCTGTTGAGCATGTGGTAAAGGTCTCTCTGCAGAGTTCTGCCATAGCACAGGCACGCTGTAAGACAAAACAAGCTTGCGAACTTGGTTTTCTATCTCACATCGTAAAAAGTCACTAATGTATGAAGTTCCCACCTCATGACCTCACCTAATCCTAATTACCTCCCAAAGGCCACTTTCAAAATACCATAAATCTAAGACTTTGGAGATTAAATTTCAACATGACTTTTGCAGTGCACAAATACTCCAACTAATGCATTTCTCCCCTGATCCCCTAAACTCAAATCAAATAAACATCTTATCTCAAGGCATTAACTCAGTATTCCAAAGTCCAGAATTAAACGCCCTTGAAACATGAGGCACATCTGAGGCTAGAATCTGTTTTTGAACCTCTAAAATTATATATATATATATATATATATATATATATATATATATATATATATTATATATATGTGTGTATATATATGTATATCTTCAATGATACTATAAACAACATGACACAGTGTACATATTATAACTCATACATAGGAGAAACCAAATCAAGTTTGTGTGGTGTATTCCGTCCATCCCACAACAGGAGATAGCTAGCCCCATTGAAAATCTCATATACAAATAGACTTATGTGGTGACTATTCTTGGTTGTCAAGTTGTCTACTTCTGAAATTTACTAAAACACAAGCTTCTGGGTATACCTATGAGGATTTTTTCTTATTGAAATCATTTAAAATTGAAAGACCCTCTTACAATCCAGTCTTTTGAAGTGGGAAAATGTACCTTTAATCTGAGGCACACTTTTTGGTGGCAGGCTATACAAAGGATGTGGAAGAAGGAAGACTTTGCTTTTTTGCCTACTTGTCCCGATTCTCAATGGCAAGTTCATTCCTTCACTATATTAAAGCCTACTTCTTCAGGGTTCTGGATTATACTGAAGAGGAGCTGAGACATCCAGCCTCAAAGACTATGCAACTATTAGATTCTTGGACTTCTTGTTGGGTTGAAGCTAATGTCAAACTCTCTAGACCACAATAAGCCACTCTACTAAATCCTATCATCTAACTATCTAACTATCATCTATCTATCTATCTATCTATCTATCTATCTATCTATCTATCTATCTATCTATCACCTATCATGTATCTGTGAGAATTCATGCCTGAATGACTTCTCATGTGAGTGTGCTGTGCTATGCATGTGTTCAAGTGTGTGCACGCGAGCACACGTGTGTGCATGCATGCATGTGTGTGTGTGCGCATGTGTGTGTATGCATATAGGCATGCACACACTTGTGCAAATTCATTCTGTCAGTTTTGTTACTCTAGCAAACTCTGACAAATACAGTTGTATTTCTAAGATACTGCTGTCAGGGAAAGACATAATTCAGACAAGAACAAGCCTGCCTACAGAATAGTGGACTCTATAATCTGACCCAATTCTGAAAGTAAGATAGTAAGTAGAAGAAAAATTTCAGGTATTAGATAAAATTAAATAATACAAAAAAGTTCCTTTCCTGCTGCCAGTTTGTGTATTTTCATGAGTGATACCAGCCACAAGACATAGATAGTCTCTTAGGGGACACATCACTAACAAAAATAAAAGTGACTCTTCCCCTCCAGCAACTATAAGTTGTCTACAGAGCCTCAGAGAGGAGAGGGATTTCATAAGCTTATCCCCAATCCATGTGGTAATTTGATTGGCTTCATCTAATACTTTTAGACATTAGGGTAATTACTTAGGAAGATATTATGCCCAATAAGAGTGCTAGGATCACTATTAGATCGTGTGAGATCCACAATCATGGGTTCTTGGTCAGATTTATAGTACCAAACATGAGTTTTATTCTAAGAAGTGGACTTTAAAATCCAACTAGATAGAGGTTAATGACTCCTAAATCATTCATGAAACTGTTACACACATAGTCATATCTGGTCAGGCTGTTCACTACTGTAGCTCCCAGGGTTCATTTCTGAGAAACCCTGTTGATGACGGGTTTTGCCTAGTAGCACATATAACACCTTCCAGTACTATGAAATCTACCCATCTGGAAAGATCATGGGCAAGACAAACTTAACTTCTTCACATCTTGTGAATTAAATGTGTGATGACTTCAGCAATAAGGTCTTATCCTAATGTTTCAGAAGGCAACTGATAATAATAAAAATAGCCTATATTGTTTTGAGGGCCCTCCACGTTACTATTGATCTACAAATCAAGGGTGTAGGTCATATACCTAGCATTAGATTTTTATTAAGCAACCTATATTCTAGGCAAAGCATTATCTTCTTTAGGGCCATATGTATATTTTTATATCCATCAACTATTATACATATACTTAGAATTAGATTTTTATTAAGCAACCTATATTCTAGGCAAAGCATTATCTTCTTTAGGGCCATATGTATATTCTTAAATCCATCAATTATATTGTACCATTCAATATACTGACTTGGGAAATTAAGCTATGTTTATTCTTCTGTAGTTATTTCACATTGGGATTATACTAGGAACACTCTTATATATTTTATATAACCCTAGGGTACCAAAAATAATCCTTCCACTCATGAACCAAGATTTTACTTTATTGCATATGTTTCCTTCAGACACTCAACTTATGTGTAAACTCATGTGGAATGTTTGCGCAATACAAACATTATATACTAAATTTTACTTTATATTATATTTATTTCTGAAATAGTCATTATAAATATTTATCTGGAGATGTTTCATTGATAATACATGTAAAGTCTTATGCTTCATACTTACTATAAAGGATTCCATGTTAATTTTCACAATGGCGTTATGTATTATACTACTTTGGCATATTTGGATAGACATCTTAATAAATAATGCCAATCATTGGTGTGTGCGTTCATTCTATCCTCCACACAGGATTCAGATGTATGTATATTACTGAGTCATAGAATAAGTTCATTTTTAAAGTCATTAAAATATTCCAGATTGTCTCTAAAACAGTTCCATAGAAAATTATGAATGGGAGCCTTTGCTTGTTAGAATAGTTGGCATGATTCATCCAATCACTTACTAATGTGCAACTGTATTTTCATTTGGAAGTTGGGTTGTCTTGTTTGAGCTTCTTAGGCATAGACATTTTCCATTTAAGAGATGTATTACAAAGCTTAATATAATTGTAAGAATTCCTAATCAGTATTCTTTGTTTCAGGTATTTTTTTTTCAACTCTGTCTTTTCTATTGTAGATGATCTAGAGATCAAATGTATAACAATTCTTAATCTTTATTATTTTTGTCCTTTTAAAATCTTTTCTTTCTAAGTCATAGCATATTCACTTCTGAAAGGTATGGGGTTACATTAGTTACATGTATTTTGCACAGATTTCCTGCTATTTTTTTATTTGTGTTTTCAATTATCTGCTTGTTATTTATTCATCTGTTATATAACAGGAATACATTTTATAAAGTTATAAACTAAAAGTTTATTTTTGTCTTTTGTGAGACAATATATTCAGTGTTATTTATTATCTAACTCATTCTTTTTTACTAATAGTTTACCAAATGTTTTTTATTGAATTCCTCTACAAAAGTTTCTGAGCTGTTTGTTACATATTCTTTATATTAATGCAATAGTATAAGGATATAAATTTCAGTAGAACAACTTAAATTATCGTAGATTTATCAACCATTACTTTAAAGAATTTTAATAAAACTTCATCCTTTCCAAGCAGCTGTTTAATTAACTTTACCATTTTTACCTAGGGAATATGATGGCTTATACTTACAATCCATTTTAACATGTATATTTTCAAGTTAGTTTTTTCAGGTTCTATGAAATTTTTTTGTATATTCTTTTTAGAATATTTTCTGATCTTTAATTTTTATTTAATTATTTTATTTATTTGCATTCCAAATGTTGACCCCCTTCTTGGTCCCACCTAGAGTTCTTCAAACCTTCCCCAGCCACTTTACCTCAGAGTGCTCCTTTGCCTTCTTTCTCTTCCCTCTATCTACCTACCCATTCCCCACTTCACCACCCCCAGCATATCCCTTCTCTAGGGCATTAAGTCTCTACACCATAAGGCCTATCCCCACCCACTGAAGCCAAACAAGGCAGTCCTCTGCTACATATATGCTTGGATCCATGTACTAACACATGTGTGCTCTTTGGTTGGTGGCTTAGTCTCTGGGAGTTCTTAGGGTTCTGAAATAGTTGATACTATTGTTGTTTATATGATGTTGCTGTCCCATTTAGCTCCTTCAATTCTTTGTCTAATTCTTCCATAGGTGTCCCAGACCTCAGTCCAATGGCTGTTGGTAAGTTTCTTCATCTCTCTCAGTCAGCTCTTGGTAGAGCCTCACAGAGGACAGCCATGCTAATCTCCTGTCAGCAAGTACAACATGGCATCAGTAAGTAGCATCAGAGTTTGGTGCCTGCACAAGGGATGGATCCCAAGTTGGTCAAGTCACTGGATGTCATTCCCATCAGTCTATGCTCCATTTTTGTCCCCGTGTTTCCTTTAGACAGAAACAAATCTAGATCAAAAAATTGAACGCACATGTATGGTCCCATCCTTCCACTGGGGACTCTGACTATATACTGGATGTGGTCCCTTCAGGTTCTGTCTCCCACAATTGGTATTTCTGTTAAGATCATCATCATTGAGTTCGGGAGCCTCTCAAACCTCAGGTCTCTAGGCTTTTCTAGAGGTTCTCTCAACCCCAAACCCACAGTTGCCGATGTCCATTCATTCTCCTGGATTTTTTCAATTCCTTTACCTGTTTGGTTGAGTTTTCCTATAATTCTTCAAGGGATTTTTATGTTTCCTCTCTACAGGCTTCTACTTCTTTACCTGTGTTGTCCTGTATTTCTTTAAGGGAATCATTTATGTCCTTTTTAAAGTCCTCTATCATCATAATGAGATGTGATTTTAATGCCAAATCTTGCTTGCTTTTCTCTTAGGTTCAGGTATCCAGGGCTTGCTGTGGTACAGGACTGGCTTCTGATGATGCCATGTAACCCTGGTTTCTGTTGCTTAGGTTCCTGTGCTTGCTTCTCACCATCAGGTTGTCTCTGATGTTAGCTTGTCTTACTGTCTCTGACAGTGGCTTGATCCTCTTTTAGGCCTGAGTGTCAGTACTACTGTAGATCTGTTTTCTGTCTTCCTTCAGATGCTTCTGGGAACAAAGTGTTCTGCTCTCAGGTATGTAGTCACTCCTGGTTTCTGGCTTTCAGCTCTTGGTGGACTCAAACTAGAAGGGTCCTGCCCCTGACTGCTCCTAGGTTCCTGTGCCCAGAGGGCAGTGATAGCACTAGGTAGTTTCCTCTTGGGTAGGGAATGTGGGCAGAGAGTATTCTCTGATTTCTCAGGAGTGTCCACACTTCTAGGGTTCCAGTTCTCCCCCACCCCAATGGGACTTAGGTGCAGGGAGCTGTCTGACTGGTTCAGTTCAGTTCCAGGCACAAGCCTAGACCACAGGTTCCTGCTGCACTATGCAGTTTCCTAGTGGGCCAGGGATGTGGGCAAAGGTGGGTAGAAGTGTCAGTCTGACCTGGGGTCTCAGGATGGTCCGGACTTTTGGGTGTTCTGCTCTCTCCACCATGGGATTTGGGACCCCCTTTTTTTTGGTTCTTTTTTTCGGAGCTGGGGACTGAACCCAGGGCCTTGCGCTTCCTAGGCAAGCACTCTACCATTGAGCTAAATCCCCAACCCCGATTTGGGACCCTTTAAAGCCTGTGTTTTAGCACTCCTGGAAACTAGCTTTCTCCCAGCAGCATCTGGCTACAAAGAGGTATGTGACAGGGTCAACTCCAGGCCCAGGCAGAAACATGAAGGATCCTGTCCCAGAGTGCTCCTGGGTTCTTGTGTCCTGACGGCTCCAGATAGGTTCCTTGGTTCAGAAGTTGTGGGCTTACCTCTGCTCTCAGGTTGGTCACAGCACCTGGAGTCTGTATTTCAGCTCTGGAGACAGACAGAAACCAGAAGCATCCTGTCCCTGACCGCTTGCTTCTATGTTCCTTTGTACAGAGGGCTCTAGAAGGGTTCCTCTTGAGCCATGAATGTGAGCAGAAATAGTGGTCTCACCTAAGCTCTCAGAATTGTCTGCACTTCTGGGAGTCCAACTCTCTCCCCCACATGATTTGGGTACAGAGAACTGTGGGACTGGGTAAGCTCTGGGCACAGGCAGAAACTGGAAGGATCATGTCCCAGACTGTTCCCAGGTTCCTGTGTCCAGAAGACTCCAGGCAGGGCTCTTGGAGCAGAAGTGGTGGTCTTACCTCTGCTCTGTTGTGAGAGCCGCTCTCCTATTTCCCACTTTATGTCCTATTAGATTGACTATATTTGGTTTTATGTTGTGATTCTTGATGAACTTAGATTTGAGCTATGTACAAGGTAATAAATGTACATCAATTTGCATTTTTCTACATGTATACCGCCAGTTAGACCCGCACAATTTGTTGAAGATGGTTTCTTTTCCCTACTGTATGGTTTTGGCTTTTTCGTTGAAGATCAAGTATCCACAGGTGTGTGGGTTTATTTCTGGATCCTCTATTCTATTGATCAACTATTTGCCTCTGTTCCAGTACCAATACCCTACTCTTTTTTATCATTATAGCTCTGTAGTAATGCTTGAGGTAATAGATGGTGATTTCCCTCAGAAGTTCTTTTATTATTGAAAATATTTTTTGCTATCCTGTTTTTTTATTTATTTTTTATTGGTTTGTTTTTCCACCCAATTATGAGAATTGCTTTTTCCATGTCTGTGGGGATTGTATTCAAATTTTAATGGGGATTGCACTAGATCTGTAGATTGCTTTAGGTAAGATGGCCATTTTTATTAAGTTAAGCCTACCAATATATGAGCATGGGAGATCTTTTCATCTTCTGAGGTTTTAGAATTTTTTTCTTCAGGTACTTGAAATTCTTGGCATACAGATATTTCACTTACTTGATTAGATTTACACCACATATTTAATATTATTTTTGGCCATTGGGGGCAGTTGTTGTTTCCCTAGTTTCTCTCTCAGCCCTTTATTTTTTGGTAAAGGAAGGTTACTGATTTGTTTGAGTTAATTTTGTATTCAGCCACTTAGTTGAAGTTGCTTATCAACTGTAGCAGTTATCTGGTAGAAATATTGGATATATTATTATTATTATTATTATTATTATTATTTTATTGTTATTATTATTACACCCAAATAGTGATACCTTGACCTCTTTGTTTGCAATTAGTTTGCACTTGATCTCCTTTTGTTGTCTTATTGCTGAGGGTAGAACTTCTATATTGAATAGATAGGGAAAGAATGGGCAGCTTTGTCTTGTTCTTGAATGCTTCAGTTTTCTCTCCATTTAATTTGATGTTGGCTGTTGCTTGCTGTATATTGTTTTTATTAAGTTTAAGTATGTGCCATAAATCCCTTTTATTTCTATGACTTTAAACATGGAGTATTGTTGTATTTTGTCCAAGGCTTTTTCAGCATCTAAAGATGACCATGAGATTTTTTACTTTTGAGGGTTTTTTATATAGTGTATTAAATTGATGGAGTTTGTACATTGACCCATCCCTGCATCCCTGTGTTGACACAAACATGATGATGAATAACGGTTTTAATATGTTCTGGTTTGCAAGAATTTTATTGAGTATTTCTTTATTGTTATTGATAAGGGAAACTTCTGAAGTTTACTTTCTTCGTTTTTGTTTTCCTGTGTGTGTGTGTGTGTGTGTGTGTGTGTGTGTGTGTGTGTGTGAGTGTGTGTGTGTGTGTGAGTGTGTGTGTGGTTTAGGTATCAGAGCAACTGTAGCTTCATAGAATGAATTGCATAGTGTTCCTTCTGTTTCTAATTTGTGGAATAGTTTAAGAGGTATTGGAATTAGCTCTTCTTTGAAGGTCTGGTAGAATTCTGCATTAAAATTATCTTGCCGTGGGAAGTCCCACACCCGCGGATCCCGGCCCGCAGCAGCTCTCTGCTCCCAGACCCGGTGAGAGAGAGACCCAACCGCCTGGTCAGGTGGGCACTCCTGAGGCTGCAGAGCAGAAGAGACCACCAACACTGCTCACCCCTGCCCACATCCCTGGCCCAAGAGGAAACTGTATAAGGCCTCTG
This sequence comes from Rattus norvegicus, assembly GCF_021556685.1. Lineage (NCBI taxonomy): Eukaryota > Metazoa > Chordata > Mammalia > Rodentia > Muridae > Rattus > Rattus norvegicus. The sequence continues at coordinate 24,326,522 of NC_141539.1, read as the reverse complement.
GGCTCCCGTGGGGGAGGGCCCAGGAGCGGCAGGACACCTGCCTGAGACACCTCCGGAACCTGAAAGAAACAGACCGGATAAACAGTTCTCTGCACCCAAATCCCGTGGGAGGGAGAGCTAAACCTTCAGAGAGGCAGACAAGCCTGGGAAACCAGAAGAGACTGCTCCCTGCACACACATCTCGGACGCCAGAGGAAAAAGCCAAAGACCATCTGGAACCCTGGTGCACTGAAGCTCCCGAAAGCGGCGGCACAGGTCTTCCTGGTTGCTGCCGCTGCAGAGAGCCCCTGGGCAGCACCCCACGAGCGAACTTGAGCCTCAGGACCACAGGTAAGACCAAAATTTCTGCTGCAAGAAAGCTGCCTGGTGAACTCAAGACACAGGCCCACAGGAACAGCTGAAGACCTGTAGAGAGGAAAAACTACACGCCCGAAAGCAGAACACTCTGTCCCCATAACTGACTGAAAGAGAGGAAAACAAGTCTACAGCACTCCTGATACACAGGCTTATAGGACAGTCTAGCCACTGTCAGAAATAGCAGAACAAAGTAACACTAGAGATAATCTGATGGCAAGAGGCAAGCGCAGGAACCCAAGCAACAGAAACCAAGACTACATGCCATCATCGGAGCCCAATTCTCCCACCAAAACAAACATGGAATATCCAAACACACCAGAAAAGCAAGATCTAGTTTCAAAATCATATTTGATCATGATGCTGGAGGACTTCAAGAAAGACATGAACACACTTAGGGAAACACAGGAAAACATTAATAAACAAGTAGAAGCCTACAGAGAGGAATCGCAAAAATCCCTGAAAGAATTCCAGGAAAACACAATCAAACAGTTGAAGGAATTAAAAATGGAAATAGAAGCAATCAAGAAAGAACACATGGAAACAACCCTGGATATAGAAAACCAAAAGAAGAGACAAGGAGCTGTAGATACAAGCTTCACCAACAGAATACAAGAGATGGAAGAGAGAATCTCAGGAGCAGAAGATTCCATAGAAATCATTGACTCAACTGTCAAAGATAATGTAAAGCGGAAAAAGCTACTGGTCCAAAACATACAGGAAATCCAGGACTCAATGAGAAGATCAAACCTAAGGATAATAGGTATAGAAGAGAGTGAAGACTCCCAGCTCAAAGGACCAGTAAATATCTTCAACAAAATCATAGAAGAAAACTTCCCTAACCTAAAAAAAGAGATACCCATAGACATACAAGAAGCCTACAGAACTCCAAATAGATTGGACCA